>NC_089178.1:1575900-1712116 GCF_947507565.1 Oscarella lobularis | reverse complement strand
TTGGCTTCTATACGTTTTGTTTGTGGGATTGTACCCTCGCGTTATATAAGGCTTCATCCTGTGCAGATACCCTTTGGGATTTCTTCTTACCGTATTTATTTGTTTTGTTTATAACTTTAAGGGGCTTCTATATATTTTAGCTTGAGGCCGAGAACGCTCATCTGCGCGAGGAACTTTACTCCGTCAAGTCCGAACTGCGAGAGAATCAGCGTGCCGCCAGGTCACTGCAGAAGGAGCTTGACGCTGCAAAAGATCAGATACGTCGGTTTCAGGACAAGGAAGTGGAAATGCGTCGAATTCTCGAGCGTGTCGTCGAAAGCGAGAATAAATTTCGTCGCGAAAAACGAGAACTCCAGGAAATCTTATCCTCCAAGCAGCAGCACATATCGCTCCAAGAAAATCGCATTCGCGGCCTCGACGTCGCGAACGCTCGTCTTCTCTCGGGACTCGAGGATCTCCACGAAATCTCTCCGCGCTTCAACGGCGCCACCTCGGCCGGATCGCCGGTAGTGGCGGCCGGCATTAAAGAGATGAAGGAGAAATTCGAAGAGGGTGGAAATGCTCAGATATCGGCCGATCTGCAGGAGATGATACATCGCCTGCAGAACCCGGGAGCGCAGAGTCCCGAGGTGCAGAAGGCGCTGCGGGCCGAGAGGCGCGAGAAGCGTCGTTCCAGGTCAAATCCTATGATTCCGCCTGAGGTGGTGAACGAGACGATACAGCAAAGGAAGAGGCAGTCGGGCACGAAGATCGCGCCCGTACCGCCGACGCGACGGCGCGTCGTCCCGCCTCTCCGACTCGCGCCGAAGGAGAGCATGTCTCCGCAACTCGCCGCTATGATTCAGGAACTCAAGAACACCGGGTCAGAGTTTGTGTAGGGAGTCCCGTGTTTCGTCGCGGTTGGTTGTGTTCTCGCTTTCCCCCTTTTTTTTGGGAAGGGTCGAGAATCTACCTCAGATTTATTTGTACTAGTTCACCTTAGAGCACTAATGGCCACAGAGGGATTTTTAAGGCGTTTTAGTTTTGAGGTACTGATTTGCCTGTTTAGATAAATCATTTCGCAATAACACACTGTCTCTGTAAATAATTTGCTCAAGGGAACGACTGAACGAAAGGGTTCAGTTTTTGCTTCCGTCATCTTCAAATATTCCGGCGTGATGAAGTCCATCCCAGAACGCATTGCCGCATGTGGAGAGCAACAGAAGGACTCGTTGACTTTGCGAAGAACGTCAACAGGTATACTAGCGACTTGCAGCTGAACCCCGCTAGAGGCAATGCACGCCACGTCACTCTCAATAACAACGCTACCATGAGACATGACGTTTCGTGGAAAACGTTGTTGAGGCGTTTCAAGGACAAAATCTTTGTCAGGACTGGTGTAGCAGTGAGAACAGAGACCATGTCGAGAAACGCGATGCAAAGATAAACGTTGAAGTTGCAGACCGATTGAGCCAGTCTTTATGTAATTAAGCTAGTACTCAACGGCAAAAAACGAGATGGGTACACATCCAAACCTGGTCACAATCGTTGACTCTTGACTTTAATCTATGCTTTAATTAAGCTGACGCATTACAGTACCACCCAGAACTGGACGTTTTGCTTATTTGTAGTAGTTGTTGATAGTCCTGGAAAAGCGTTAAAATGAAGAAAGATGTCAGCAAGATCATTACCTCTGGAACGTTTGGAACTGCAGTACTGCAAGGCGAAAAAAGATAAGAAATTGAAGGCACACGTCCGCCACGTACCCTTTCTTCTTGACCCCTTTCACCAGATTTATACTAGGCTCAAGGTTGATTTCCTCGCGGAGTTCAAAAGACAGACGCCTCGCCTTTGCGCACAGTACTTCGTACACCCCGAGGAGACAGTGCGCATCCAGTGCTAGTACAAACGAAATACTTTGGTAAGTCTCCTTTTTTGCTGCTGACCTGCGTAGATAATTTGACTGCGTCTCAGTGGTCGTCGTTCCCAGTCGCTCATCTGCTCGTTCTTGTCCAAGGGAAGACCAAGACAAACCTGGACGAGACCACTCAAACCGCGGTGTTCCGACTCAGGTCTTGGGCCCTGCTCTTCTTTTTCCTTCAGCTAAAACAGACAGGTTTTATTTAGTTTTCCAGATATCGCGGCAAAGAAACGGACCGACTGATCAAATCGCCATAGATCTACCACTCGTTTCATATCGCATAGAACGGATTTTGCATATGAGCAGGTTGCGGCCAAGACTTCTATATCGCTGGAAATGGCATAACCTAAAACAGCGACTGAATGGTGCCCAGCGGTTTCTCAACTTGCCAACCTAATGTCAGAGTTTCTGATGACGCAAAAAGTTGACGGATCAATTCCGTCATCATAGCATTCGGTATCACAGCAGGCAAATTGACCATATCCAAAAGATACACCTCATCCGCCACGGCCAATTGCAAAAGACCCATTCTGAAAGAGAATGTCAACAAAACTGAGAAATCACTACACTAGGTAACCCACTTGGCAGATGGCGTGGGTCTCCACTCAGCGTCAACCCCAACCACCGTTCCCGGCTAGCAAAGACAAAGGTCACTGTTGAACTTGCTAAACGCGAATGATGCACTTTCGAGATCGTCTTCATGCAGCCTTGCAATTTCGGCAGATCGTCCACAAAATGAATGGACTCAAATAGGATCGGAAGTGCGTAATATTTTTGGTGAGCAGGAGAGATACCGGTGACTAAAGATTCCGAATACCGACGAATCTCTGAACGCGTATGATCTCCTTGTCTTTCCATTGCAGCAAGCAAATGGGGAGAAGGAATATTGAATTTTCGCGCAAATCGAACGGCAGTGGGGACGTCTCCGTTGGAAATCATCGCATCGACGGCTTGCATTTGGAGGGAAGGAAACTGAGCAACGCAACACTGGGTAGAAAAGCCATAAAAGAAGAGAATTCGTGAAAGCGTGTAAGTGCTGGCCCACCTCCAAAAGCTCGTCCCATTTCCCTTCACTTTGCTGTAAATAAAGGTAGTCACGGTGCAGCAGCGTAAGACTGGTACAGATACATTACCTTCTTGTACTTCAGATACAGGTAACTGTTCATTGCTGAAGTGGCTTTGGTGAGTGCAGAATTCGGTCGCTCTACTAAAAGCAAAATATTTATTATTAAGTAGAAAAAAAGGACGTTACCTACCATCATAAAGACTATACTGCTTTACAAGTTTGTCACTCAATTTCCGCAACTGTTTCTTGGTAACGGTCGTTCTCTCGACGTTCGCTGACCTAACGAGAAAACGTGGAGGGTGCGGGAGGCAAGCAAGAGAGACTGTCGTACTTGCAAACAACGTCCAAGTTAACTCCATCACAACAAAGTGTGTCCAGCAATTTCAAGAAGACTTCCCGAGTTTTCTGACCACTTTCTTCAAGGTACCTACGAGAAAGGTGCTGCAGGACTCACAGAAGAAAATGGCGTTTACCTTTCAACAAGAGATGGCTTATTATAAAAAAGCAGAGGCAGGAGAATGTCGTCAACGGTAAAATTGGCATACATGTGAAGCACTGACACGCAAGAGGCAGCCTGTATCACTTAAGCTTCCAATTTACAAGTAATAATGTCGCTGGCAAACGTTACCTCCTTAAACATTTTCTTTTCAATCAGTTTCCATATGCAAGGTTCATAGAGAGCCTTTGGTTCGCAGCCCAAATCATAGACGAGATGAATGAACTGGAATAGGGTTGGATTGCAATATGCTCCAACTTGCACTGCCATTTCCTTGTGAAAAGTCTTTGGAAAAGGAACATCACTGCCAGTCATGCCTTGAATCCACTGATGGAGTTCTGTGAGTGCAACTCTTGCTAAAGACTGAGGTCCCTGACCGTGACGATAGGTCGTCTCTAACAGGTGCAGGCAAAAGGCATAGGGATCAAGGCTTGACACCAGAGCTTCTCGAACGTGAGAACGCATGAGAAGCGTCGACTTCCGCTTGTTCTCACTGCACCATCTCTCCTTCAGTCCTTTGATCCTTTTCCAATCAGATTCCGGGAGCAGTTGGATCAACGAATCAGGCCCCGGCTCATTTTCGGTCTCAAGTTGCACGACGTCGACAGTTTCCATATCCACGCAACTGCTTTTGTTATCACTTTCATTTTTGTCAAAATTAGAATCGTCGACTAAGGAATCCTCGTCGGAGCCCTCGTACACGAATTTCTCTACTTGATTCCAGATCCAAACAAGAAGACGCTCAAGGACGTAGATCATTATCCGCACCTAACGCACGCTGAAGGTGACATCACGGGGACAATTCGACATGGCCGATCTTCTTCGCGTTGTAGAGAACGCGACCGTCCAAGCTCTTCCGCTCGTTGCTGATGGTCTCTTATACCTTCGTAACACGATAAACAATTGCCTGACGGGCCTAGAACCGTGGCAAATCCTTCTGTACGCAATCGGATTCACCCTCATGACGACGGCCGCCTACGCGTGGCTTTTCGATTCGATATCGACGCCTTGGGCACGAATGAAAGCGTTCACCTTCGCATCGATGCGCTACGTGCCCTACTTGTGGTCCAAAATCGAAACGAAATTAGCGAAGACAATCGACGAAGTGAAACAACTCATAGCGCCCTACGTTCCAGGACAAAACTACGTTACGAAGCTTCCCGACGACGGCCTCGCGCCCGACGCCGTGCTCGACGAAATCAGCAAGATGGAAAAGCTCGCCGAGACGGATTGGAAGGGTGGGCGTGTCTCCGGAACAGTCTACCACGGAGGAGACGAACTCACGCGCGTCATCACTCGCGTATTCGAGCGCTGCGCGTGGTCGAATCCACTTCATCCGGACGTTTTTCCGCACGTGCGCAAAATGGAAGCCGAAATCGTTGCCATGTGCGTCGATTTGTATCACGGCGGTCGCGACGGCTGCGGCGCCGTCACGTCCGGCGGCACGGAGAGCATACTTCTCGCCTGTCTCAGTTATCGTCAGTCGGGCTACGCGCGCGGCATTAAATACCCGGAAATCGTCGCTCCCGTGTCCGTTCACGCCGCCTTCGAAAAGGCGGCGGCCTACTTTCGAATGAAACTCGTGCACGTGCCCGTCGTCGAGACGACGCGCAAGTGCAACGTCGCTGCCATGGCGAAGGCAATCAATAGCAATACCGTTCTACTCGTCGCCTCCGCACCCCATTTTCCCCACGGCGTCATCGATCCCGTGGAGGAGATTGCAGCCTTGGCTCATCGGCGTGGAATCGGTTGCCATGTCGACTGCTGCCTCGGCGGCTTTCTTCTTCCCTTCATGGACGAGGCCGGCTATCCGTTGGCGCCGTTTGACTTTCGCGTCTCGGGCGTCACGAGCATATCGGCGGACACGCACAAGTACGGATTTGCGCCCAAGGGAACGTCGGTCGTCATGTACCGATCGCAAGAGCAACTGCACAAGCAGTTCTTTGTCTCGCCCGATTGGCAAGGCGGCATCTATGCGACGCCGACCCTCGCTGGATCGCGTGCCGGCGCCGTCGTTGCCGGTTGCTGGGCGACGATGAGGTACATCGGTCGAAAAGGGTACGTCAATGCGACGCGACGTATTGTTGGCGCAGCGAAGGCAATCGGTCGAGCGCTTGAATCCGTTGACGAGATTTTCTTGTATGGGAAGGTGGAGGTTAGCGTCATTGCACTAGGATCCAAGGTCTTTGACATCTATCGTCTCAGCAGTATGCTTTCGGCGCGAGGATGGAATTTGAATTCGTTGCAGTTTCCGCCGAGCATTCATTTGTGTTGCACGCACTTGCACACGGCCGATGGAGTTGTCGAGCGTTTTGTTGACGACGTGAAGGAGTGCGTCGCGGAGATCATCAAGTTTCCCAAGCAAAGAACCGTTGGAACGGCAGCTATCTACGGTATGGCGCAGAGCATACCTGATCGTTCATTGGTGACGGAAATAGCGTACGGGTTTCTTGATGGTTGCCTGCTGGCACGGCCAAAGAAAAAGGTGAGGATAGACGAGAATGGTGCTGACGTGAAAAAGAAAAGTAACTAAGTCATCAGCTGGACAAGAGAGGAATTCTTTAGTTTCGAATTTCCAGTTATATGTGCATGTTGTATTGTTCTCCTTTTTCGCCTGGTTTTTGCTGTTGCTGTACGCGAAAGGGCCACGTGAGAGTACTGTTAGTGAGCATTGAGTTGGTGTCACTAGCGTGCGTAGCGAAAAATGGCGCTGCGTCGCGTCACCTGGTACGGCGAAGGATTCTCAGAAGGAGGCCTCGTACACTATTCGTAAGCCAGAAATGCGCTTTTTCAACTCGATTGCTAATGACGAGAAATGCTGCAGAGGAGTCTCGATCGCTGGAAACGTCGTATCGGTCGGCGACTGCGCTCTCGTCGAACCGGCGCGGATCGGCGACGATCCATTCGTCTGTCGCGTGAACGACTTCTTCGACGATCACGTCGGCGATAGGACCGCGTCGGTCATGTGGTTCTTTCGTTTCGCCGAATATAGCCGGGTTCTCCGCCAGCGGAAAAGGAGACGCCTTGACGACGACGACGGCGACGACGACGACGACGGAAAAAACGAAGCGGAAATCTACGCAGGTCACAATGATCTCATTTCTATCAATTCGCTAATTAAAAAATGTCGGGTTATCGTTTTGCGTAATGATGCCGATATTCCGGACGAGGACGAGGACGAGGACGGAAACGATTTGGACGAACAGGATGTTTTCTACGTGCGACGTTTTTTCGACATGAAAAGCGCGTCATTTGTCGATGCCAGACTAATGAACCGCGACGGCGGTGAATGTTCCGTTTCGCTTCCACTCATCTTAGAGGGACGCGATGTTTTGTTGGTGCGCGAGGACGAAGTGGCGGAACGTCGGCGACAAGCCGAGACGCCCGGAAAGCGAAAGAGAAAACTGCGGCAATCGTTTGAAGTCAATTTTTCGCTCGTCACCACGCCGCGTCGACAAAGTCAACCAAAAAGACGTAGAAGAAATGACGATACTGACGACGACAATGTCTCGGACTATGAAAGTGACACTCCTCGAAAACGAAAAAACTTTTTAAGATTGCCCAGTCGCTCTCCTCGCACGCCCCAGACGAAACAACGTAGAAGGACGACTTTGACGCCGCTTCGACTCCCGAGTCGTTCGACGCCGTGCACAAAGCCACGAGGTCCTTTGGAAGAGGCGAAATTGAAGTGGGCTGAAGAATGGAGCTCGATTATCGATTGGGATATCATTTGTTTAGGTTGCACGCGTCTGCAGTGCCCGAGTCTCTACCGTGCCGAGAACGAGAATTTGCTGACGTGTATGATTTTTGCGAGGAGCGACTTTCTTCGAACGGAAGCGGGTAAAGATCTATAACGATCTCTTCTGACTCCTTTTATGTTTTTGTTAGTTGCATGTACATATCGGGGGTTCCCGGCACGGGAAAAACGGCCACCGTGCGCGAAGTGGTCGCCTGCTTGGAAAGGGCTCGCGACGACGGCGATTTGCCTGATTTTCAGTACATTGAAGTGAACGGAATGAAAGTAACCGAGCCACAGCAAATCTATCCGGCAATTTTGAAGGTGAGACTAGTACATCAACGCTCCAATGTTTGTTAAATTTCGTTTAGCAATTGACTGGTGAAAAAGCCACTGCCAATCACGCTCAGGATCTTTTGCTCAAATGGTTTCACTCGCCCAATCCGAGAAAGCGAGCTGTGTTGCTCGTCGTCGATGAGGTAAGGAAAGCGGGTCGTGAGCGCAGGACTTCGGTAAGACGAGACTTCTCGTCTAAGTTGGATCTGCTGTGGACGCGAAAACAGACCGTCATGTATAACCTCTTTGACTGGCCCGGACACAGAAAGTCCAAACTGGTTGTGGTTGCCATTGCCAATACAATGGACTTGCCAGAAAGGATAATGGACAAAAGAGTGCAGAGCAGAATGGTACGCCTGGGGAGGCACTGCTTGCGAGAGCAGTACACATACATGCGTAGTCGTTGTTTGTACCATTCCTCCAGCTGTTTCTATTCGTTCTCAGGGTTTGACGAGGGTCTCGTTTCAACCGTACACACATTCTCAGCTGCAGGCCATCATAACATCGCGTCTTGAAGGCATCGAAGCTTTCGATTCCGAGTCAATAGAATTAGCTGCTAGAAAGGTATCCAGCTTTTGCCTTAGCAACCTCTTAATCAACGAACCGGTGAATAAAGATCAGCTTTTTTAGGTGGCAGCTGTTTCCGGAGATGCTCGAAGGGCGTTGGACATATGTCGGCGAGCTGTTGAATTGGCCACTGGCGAGGATGCAACAGTCACATTGAAGCACATTAGCGATGCCGTTCAGACAATATCTTCATCGCCAATTATTGTAGCAATGAGGTTCATGACATAGAGCTGTGGCAGCCTCTCACTAAACTATTGTGCTTTAGGAATTGTTCTCTGTATGAAAGGCTGTTTTTTCAAGCCATTTTGTCTGTCTTCAGGAAGAAGGGAATTGAGGAAGCTACATTTGGGGAAATATACAAAGACCACGCGTCTTTGTGTCATCTTGAAGGTATGGTGTTTATTTTTTTACTGTCCTTGACTGTTAATTTGGCGTCCACTGATACATATCTTTATATCTGTCATTTTGTTTAGTGACTGTGTGTTTATTGCAGGCGTTGAAGCTCTTGGATGCAATTCGGCATTTGCTGTTTGCTCTCGACTCGGAAGCTGTCGACTCCTTTTGGTTGAACGAGGAAAAAGTGACCTGCTTCGCCGGATTCGTCTAAATGTTAGTCAGGACGACATTGCTTTTGCCCTGCAGCAATCAGTGGAATGAAAGCGCGGGCCGTTTAGTAAGAACATAGGTAAATACCGGTAATTAGATATTTAATTAATGACCCAAAAAGCGTAATTTTAAATTCGGCGGTCATTTGCAAAATGGAAATAACTGCATTGGTTTGTTGCACTGAACCAAAGCCAGTTGTAGCGTGATCTACTGCTGTACACTCATATCACGTGGCTCACCCGCGCTGTTTGGAGCTTGGCAGCATACATCTATGTTGGCAGGTGGCGCTCAAAGCCGGCGCTTAAAACCTCAAACCGATTCCCGGATATCATCACCTCTGGCCCTTGGCTTTTGTCTCCTCTCCTAATGGACTACGACATGGGCAACATGTACAGCGACAGCGACAGCGACAGCGACATGTGGGTGGACGAGGAATATGACAGGTTTCGTACACTTAGTAGTCTACCCGCGCACACGCACGCGAGAAAAAATTGCGTTCACAGGGAATCCTACAACTGCCTCGGTCAATTCTACAATCAGCTCTCGCAATTCTCCGCCTCTCCGACGAAGAAAGTCGTCGTCGTGGAGAATTTGAAAGATCTCGCCGCAGCCGTCATCGGCCAACGCCTCCCGTTCGAACTCGTCGAACAGTACGCGGCGCGCGTTCGTCCCGTGCCGGATTTCCTTCAATTGGCGATCATGAAAGCGGCGTTCCCGCGCAGCAAGTCGCTCGTGCGCACGCACGCGTTTCTCTCGGGCGTAGGCCCCACGAAAGGCGGCGGCGTCTCGTCGTCGTCGTTGTGCTTCATCGACGGATCGCCTATGCAGATCGGCTTCTCGCTCGTCGCCAGCGTCGGCGACGACGGCGGCGTCGCCGCCGCAAGCGCTATTCGACCTCCCACCAAAGCCACGTGCATGATTCGATTCGATCGCGGCACGATAACGAGTTTGTCGTGTCCGCAGCACGGCGACGACCGCTGGTGTCCTCACCTCTTGCACTTGGCATATCGTCGCATTGAGAAGCCGCAGGATTTTCTCTATCGGCTGCCGATTTCGGATTCGGTTCGGAGTCTCAGTAGCGTCCAGCGGATGCAGTTCATTGGTTATCTGCTCGATAAGCAGCATTCGAGCGTTTTGGCTTTTGCGCAGGAGACGCTCGATAGCATGCTACGCGGTGAGGGCAATGCGTCTGTTGCGCCGGGTTTTGTCGCTGATCGAACGGCTGGCGGGTGCATGAACGAGACGGCGACGTGGTACTTGGACGATGAGTTTGTCAAGAAGTCGCTTTCCAATGGCCCCGTGTGGAAGCTCTCTCGACAGATTGTTCATCACGGCAAACCTCTATCGTTAGAGACTTGGCTTAATTTGGCACGTTTCAAGAGGGAAAGAGCAGAGAGGTGTCAAGGTAAGACATGAAGGGTCGATTATATAATATACAGTATATGCCAACTAAATATTCTACGTGTCTTAGACTATTTGCAACCAGTTTCGTCCTCTCCTGACATACTGATGTGCGTTGAGAGCCTGCTGGGACTAGAGAGCCAGAAGAACGTCGTTTCTGCTCTCGATACGGTGACGTCTTGCTGGATGTTTTGTCTCTCGCGCGCCTATTGCAGAGCTTCAGTTTCAGACGCACGTAAATATAAGGGCAACTACTCCGAGAATGCCAACCTGCTTGGCTACTGGAGCAGGTAAAGCGAACAAAATCATTTCTAACCGGGTAATTATCTTCGTAGGAGTTTGAATTTTCCTGATTGGTTGATTTGTTGCTGGCGACTCGCTGCTCTCATGCCTCGCAGTGGCGACGACGTCCACGATCTCCAAGAGACACTTCAGAAATGGAGCTCCAATTTCAGCGATCTAATGAATCATTGGATTTCAATTCATTTGGACGCGAGAAAAAGTATGCTCAACTGGCAGGGCTTCGCTCACGTATCGGCCCTGCTCAAAGGCGGTGCACGTCAGCTGGTCAACAATCTCGCAAGCAATCGACCTCAACAATTCTCGTCGTCATTGCGTGATCCGGCGACTCTTTTGAGCTACTTCCGAAAGTCTTCCGTTCTGAAGCTCGCCTGTCACTTGATCGAGGCTCTTCTCTTTTGGAAATGCTCCTCCGCGGCTCGTCGCCTCGCCACGGCAACGGCTAAAGCGGCTCTCTACCGCTCGACCGTCGGCGATATTATCGCCCCAGACGAACTTTCTCTACTGGATTGCGTCTACAAATGTTATCAGCGCGCCGGACCTCAATTGTACGGGAAGGAGGGCGCGGCTGCCGCCTTCGGCGGCTTGCGCTTTCCTCTTCTTGTGCTACACAAGCTACTTCGAGATATTTCTCCTCTTGAGGAACGTTTCACGTTTAATCTCGATAGCCTTCTTTCGTTGAAGGCAACGACGAAGCCGCAGAATGTCTCGCTTAGTTTTCCTACCGCTCTAGCTTTGCATGGATTGTCTATAACGGACGGTCTCAAAGGAGGAAAGGCGCGCAGCGAAATTCAGGTCAGCATCGATCGTTAGCTTGAGTCGATTTTGGAAGGCTTAGTTAATTAATTAATTTGCTTTTTGGGTTGTTGCAGCTCGATGCCGCTATTGCATCGAACGAGGCGTTTGCGTGGCTCAACAAGTCTGAAGCGACAGAAATTGCGGCGGATGTCGTGCAGAAAAGCCTGGGAAAGATGCTTTTCTTGAAGGGACTTTGCTTGGCTGACAGCGTGCCTCTTAGTCTGGCTTTGTCCGTTGTTCCCGATCTTCTTCAGAAAATGGCTTCCAATTTGGCCAAAGCTGTCCTTTCGACCAGCAGTTCGGTGTGCAGCGTTTTTTACAACGATTTGATGACGTACTTGGATTTTTTTCGGAGAGCACTGACGGTATGCTGTCGCTCGGAAGAAGGCTCATCAGTGTCAGATCGTCTTATTGCCGACTGTTTTGCTCCATTTCATTATGATCTCAGTCATCAAGCGGCGGTGCGCGGTTCGCGACTTACTGACTATTTGTCAGAAGTGGCACAGTTGGTCAATATGTCGCAACTCAAAGGGTTTAGCATTTATCAAAGCCTGGGGCTCCCTGAGACGATTGTTCAACTCTTTCCGGAAGCTACCAGGAGCCGTTTCGATATGACCAAGTTCAAATTGCTGCTGAAGTTGTTTGCATTTGAGAATCATCCAAAGCTAGGGAAAAGTAGGCGTTTGCAGTCTTGTTTCTCGTAAGAAGCGTTTGTTTGATTGATTTGTGCAAAAGTAATGGTGCTTTTTTTCAGGCTTCTTAGCTGTTCAGATGCTGTTGAATATCTCTCGCCGTCGGCCTTAATTGATGTTCTGGCAAATGAACGTTACGGATCTTTGTTGCCTGGCAACAAAGTTTTTGCTCTGCTGAAGTTGAAACTAGAACACTGTCCGGTACTAATCTGTCAGTGCGTTTAGTTGTCTCTGCAAAATACGACTCTTCATTAGAAGTTATCTGAAACTGAAAAGGAGAAGCTGACGTCTATTTTGTGCAAGATTTCCTCTTTCGTTTCCCGATGTCAATCGAGCCATTTCACATTCTTAGCAAGGTTTGTAGACGTCACTGGTTAAAACGTTGGCTGTTACTTGTATCGTGATCTTCTTTAGACGTTCAGATGTCGTAAATTCTCTCTGCAAGGCCGCGCTCGACGTCACGTCCGCCTTCGCCTCGACCGCATGGCCAGAAATCCTGTTCTATCTGTCAAAGCATTCGACGATACCGACTCGCGAAAAATTTCAAGTCGGTTTGAAAGCTCTCAAACGCTTCTCTGTCATCTATCACGCCAACGCCCAGTCGGAAGAATGCGGTCGCGGCAATTCGCGCTGGCGCGCGGACGGCGCACAGGACTTCGTCGTTCTGATGTCCGCCTTGTCGGTGTCAATCGACCAGGAACCCCTGCAGGCTAAGACGCCGATGAAACGAGTCAAACTTGCGTTCATCGAGAATTGGATCGAGGCTTTAGACGAGAACTGGATTGATCCGCTGCTTAGCTTCAACGCCGTTCTTCAGGTGCAGTTTCAAGTCTATTTTGAGCAACATTAGTTATTTGGTTTTAGGTTGCAAGGCTCTGGGGCTGGCGCAGTCGCGTCAAAGAGGTTCTCTCGGCCACGCCGGGCGAGTGTTCTCACGATTCGTCTTCGCTTGCGTTTTTGGAAAAGGACGAAGCTCTCCCCGCCGTCTCTGCACTCTGCAAGCGTCTTGCGCCGGCTGAAAGTTTGATTAAGAGGTAAAGGGGTTTCATCATTGGAAATTGCGTATGTACTCACTTACTCGCGATAACAGGTGCAAGACAACTTTGATTTCGAAATTGCAGCAAGAGTTGCCTCCCCTGTCTGTTTCCGACCTTGTCGTTCTTCAGTTCATTTTGAAAGTGTTTCCTGATAAGAAAGTCAAACTGGCGACGTTGCTGAAGAAGGCAACACTCAACAGGTCCCTGGCTATCAAAACAGCTGCCAAGCACGTTGCTGACGACGACAAGATGTACGTGCCCTTCGTCCCACTTTGTTGCGAGGCTCTCATCGTCGATCGCCATTGTCACGTGTGCGATGAAGATGATGACAACGAAGTCTATGACGATTACGAGGGTCTCTATGACGATGTCGGCGACTACAGCGAAAGTGACGATTATTTGTGATCATGAAAACGAAGTTTATGGCGATTACCACACTTTCCATGACGAAGTTGCCAAAGCTACGATTTTATGTTCTGATTTGTTGCTACTTGCAACACGGTGTCTTAAATGAACGTTGCGTTTTTTCTTTGATTTTAAGTGTATGCGTTTAGGTTTTTGGAACGATTGCTGCGTTCTACAGAGACGAATTACCATTGAAGCAAACAAAAGACTAGCAGCGAAGGGAAAGAATGAAAGGAAAGAACACGCTAATGTCCCGCTTCTGCTTGAAGCACCCAAAGTCCGATAGCTTGCATTACTGTCGAACGAGCATCTTTGAGGCCGGGAGGATCGGACGCGAGAGGTGGATACATGTTTGCGCAGTGAGCCGTGCCTTCTATGAAGATGCTATTGACGTCCTTTAGAATATCCATGACGTGAGTCAGTCCCAAGGCGTGCCAGGGATCAATGGACCCGTTGGGAAAGAGAGTGCGAGACGTCGTCTTGTTAATGCCTAAACTGCCGTAGTTCTCGTTCGTCCAATCAATGCCTTTCTGGATGAAGTCTTGATCAAAGTCTTTTCCGAAGACGTCGACGCATTGCTGGACTGCAAAGGAAAGAGGAAACAAGGTGCCAAAAGGTTGGTTGGGAGAGTCGGACGTCTGATAGTAGCCAAATTCCGTGCAGGTTTGATAGAACCACATACGACCTTGAGAAAGAGGGGGAAAGGAAATTGGATAGCATTTCAGATCGTTTTTCCCACTTTACCGGCAATGACTTCATTTGCCATTGTCGTGTTGCGCATCTCTTCGATCATGGCAGTATAGTTGACGTCCAAACACGGTACCTTGTACGTCTTCAGCATCAATGTATTGACTGCTGCGTACCTCGCCAGCTCGTCGCCGACGGACGTGTCAGCCATTATCGAACAAAGGGTATCGATTGTGATGTTTGTACCAACTGCTCCCTGCAAAAGAACAAGTAACGCTGTGCTTATGATACTAACGCTAGCAGCTTTCCTCAAAAGCGCGATTATCCTTGTTGTATTGGACTACACCAAAGAAATTTCCAGCAGCACCTTCCGCAAAGTTGGCAATGTCGTTTTCGTCATCTTGCAGCGGTGAACAAAGTCTGACGAAAAAGATGACGAGTGTAAGTCAAAAAATGTCTGTGAGACAAACTTGAATTGTTTAGATAGACTCGCTCTGCCCGCTGTAGTCTTCACTAGAGCGTCGAAGGCGGTGGTCGCCGTCTTGACGGCGTCGACGCAAGCGGAGCTGGACGTTGCTAACGATGCCGTGACAACTTCAGCATACTCCACAAAATTCAGCTTAGCTCTGCAACAACAACACGTTCAGATCAGATGCCAAATATCGGAAAGAACCAATATCATTTCTACTGAATAGGAGCGCTTGTGGCAATTGAGCCGAAGAACAGGTTTGGATACTTGAGACGAATCCAAGCTGACAACGCGCCCGAGTAGGAGCCTCCAAACACAATCCAGGGAGCATCGCCAGTGCCCAATTCTATGGCCATACTCTGACGAAAGTAAGCAAAATCAGCTAGCGCTTGCTCGCTGCTCAAGTAACGCAAACTCTCCAAGGTTGTATCCTTCGTAGGGTGGCTTTCTCCGTAAAATCTAAAACGGCACTTTCATTGATGCAGAAAAAACTCTCAATTTATTCACGGATACTAGATTTATTTCGTGACCCTCCCACTTCCCGCCTCCCACCTGTGTTCTACTTGTATTGCCAGTGCTCCGTACTGGGCCGCATAGCCGACCCACGATCCGACGACGTTCCACACGGGCGACGACGGCCCCTCGCCTCCGAGCATGAGAAAGATAGGACCTCCTTTTTTCCAGAACGTGTCGTTGACGAAGTAGCGCTGTTTCCACGTCGCCTCGTTCTGCTGATCGAAGTGATCGAGACGCTGGGTGAACCATTGCGCTTTGGGCACTTTCACGCCGTTTGGAAGAGGAGGAGGATCGTAAAATCCGCTTCGATGCCTCCAGTGGAAGGAAAGAGTCACTGGTAGCGCGAAAAGAATCAAGTAAGGTAACGGATTCATTCTTGTCACGTGACACATTTATTCCTCTGAATTCTTTAAACTGCTTTCAGTCTAGTTCTATTAAAAATGCAGCTAAGAGTCAAAAATCGACGTATCTAAGTTTCAAGCCGCAAAAGGCCGCAAACAGGGGGCCGCAAAATAGGCCTTCGTTAGCGTGCGGTAAAGTAGGTAGAGTCCCGTATCTAGTTTTGAACGCATCAAGTTTGGAACAGGCGTTTATACCCTAAAACAGACTAGGATAAAAAACGGTTAGAAGCGAAAATGTAGCACAATAACTCACAAATCTTCCTGTAAAATTTCAGCTCTCTCCCTTGAGTGGTATGCGAGTAAGCGCAGTTAGAATTAAGAGGAGACACACCCATCGGCTTTGGAACAGCCTCTCTAACTCTGTTATCCGTCATCGCACAGAGACGTGCTATGTACCGTTGGAAAGCTTAAAGCCTCTTCTATTTAGCTAAATTTACGCGATTATCGTAGATTGTATTCTCGCTGAGATATCGCCGGTAGAGTACCGACGGGTAGCGTGATCTAGATTGGAACGCAAGATTTTTCTTAGCCAACTGGTTCTACGCCTTCAAACGCCACCAAATCGTGCATGCAGTCTTCCTGTACTGCTATCTCTAGGATTCGACCGTTATGTAGCTATAAACTCCTGAAAGGAATTTGCCATTGAAGATCATTTGATGTGAGAAAGCAATCCGGTAGCACAAATTGAAGCTATAACGGTAATTTGCGTTTTTTCTCCTATAAATCACATCTCTTTTTCTTGGTTTAGTACATAATTTTTGAAGGTTTCTCGCAAAAATTTAAAATTTGACTAGGCTTGTTCGTGAACTTATTTTCTTCAAAAAGTTAGTTTCACTCTAAATAACGTTATATGATCAAAAACATCAAGACTTGGTAGTTTGAGAGTCTATGATGTAACATACTAGAACTCCGTGAAAACCAAGACTAGCTGCTACAAAGATAAATGCTTTAGAGAACCTGTAAGACCTGTTATGTGTCTTTATTGATGAATTCTAATGAACTCACAACAAGCCTGGTCACATTTTCAATGTTGGTGAGACCTCTATGCCCCGTATGTAAAACCTCCAATATTCCTACCTAGCCAAAGCAGAAAAACATGATTTTGCATTTTTTGAAGAAAACAAGCAAATTGCTGTCTTAGCTAGAATTTGTGCTTCCGGGTTGACATGCTCTTCAACGGCCCATTTCATAGAAAAAGGCCCTTTCAGGAGTTTATAGCTACATAACGGTCGAATCCTAGAGATAGCAGTACAGGAAGACTGCATGCACGATTTGGTGGCGTTTGAAGGCGTAGAACCAGTTGGCTAAGAAAAAACTTGCGTTCCAATCTAGATCACGCTACCCGTCGGTACTCTACCGGCGATATCTCAGCGAGAATACAATCTACGACAATCGCGTAAATTTAGCTAAATAGAAGAGGCTTTAAGCTTTCCAACGGTACATAGCACGTCTCTGTGCGATAACAGAGTTAGAGAGGCTGTTCCAAAGCCGATGGGTGTGTTCGAAAGACCGATCACATGACTTCCTCCTCTTCTAACTGCGCTTACTCGCATACCACTCAACGGAGAGAGCTGAAATTTTACAGGAAGATTTGTGAGTTATTGTGCTACCTTTTCGCTTTTAACCGTTTTTTATCCTAGTCTGTTTAAAGGTATAAACGCCTGTTCCAAACTTGATGCGTTCGAAACTAGATACGGGACTCTAAACATGGCGTCCTTAGACAAGGAGTATCGATTCTGGCTCGTTCTTCTCTTTATTTCGTCTTTCTTTGGTTACGGATGCTACATAATTAACCGAAAATCCTTTTCCTTCTCGATGGCTGCCATGTCGAAGGACCTCGGTCTCGAGAAAGATCATCTTGGAACGATCCTTAGCTCCTTCTTCATGCTCTACGCCTTCAGCAAACTCTTCGTTGGCTTTCTCACCGATCTACTCGGCAGCCCGCGTCTCCTCTTTGCACTGGGCCTCGCTATCAGCGCTGTCATCAACATTCTTTTTGGCCTATCATCTTCCATGTGGGCTTTTTCCCTACTTTGGATGATAAACGGACTCATTCAGGCAAGTACACTATCTTAACACGTACTGTGGCTGGCTGGCTGGCTGGCTGGGCTCCCTTTTTAGCCGAGACTGCTATTAGGTTTCCTTATAAATATTTCATAAACGTAGCATCCTAATGTTTACTTGCCATATTGTATAGGGATTTGGATGGCCTCCGGTAGGCAAACTGCTGCGCGTTTGGGTTCCCAGTGAGTCGTTTGGACGTTGGTGGAGCACAGTATCAATGGGCATCAATGTTTCTGCTGCATTGAGTTCAATTGTCTTTGCCGCTACTACGAAAGCATTGGGTTGGCGATTCGTCTTCTTTGGAGCGGGTGCTGTCGGCTTGGGCATGTCAGTTGTCATCTTCCTGATCACGCGAGACTCACCTGAGTCTGTTGGTCTAAAGTCTATCACGTCAGAAAGAAGCAATTCCTCAGCGGAAAAGAAACGCTTTTCCTTGCGAGACGTGTTGTCTGATTGGTTTCTTTGGGTGCTGAGTGGCAACTACCTTCTTTTCTACGTGGTCAAGACGTCGATAGCAGATTGGAGTCAAATGTACCTGATTCAGTACCGCGAATTTCCGGCTAGCTTTGGTACGTGGGAAAGAAGGGAAGGGGAAACGTTGAAGGTGTCTTGTATTATGTAGCCGCATACGCTATTGGGATGTTGGAAGTGGGAGGAATTGTGGGCAGCTTAGTGGCGGGCTTCTCATCTGACTTCATTGTGTCCAAGGTAAGAGAACCAATCCGAGTCAAACGTTTCTTTTTATTTATCAGTAGATGCCTCGTTTGGGAGTTTTTGCTCGACTACCTGTCATTTGCATACTTATCGTGATTTTGGAGCTTTTCTTATATGTGCTCAATCACACAGCCTTCATTACTGAACAGGTTATAACGTACAGTGTAGAGAAAGTCTTCAACATAAGTTTGGTCGTTTTTTTAGTATCAGATTGACGCTGTGTTTTTTATGCTGGGCCTAGCATTGTATGGGCCCATAGCCATTTGGGGTGTTCTTGCTGTGGAAAATGCACCTAAAGGCTTTGAAGGAACCGCTCATTCTGTTGCTTCGATGGCTTCCCAAAGTGCGTATAAGTTCAATAGAGTGTACGACACAGCTTTACCGTTTTCTTTTGTAGCGGGGGCGTTCTTGTCTGGCTATCCATTCAGTCTTCTTGTGTCCAGCTATGGGTGGTACTGGTCATTTGTCACCTTAGAAGTCACTGGCCTTATTGTTGTTGTTTTATTTGGATTTGTTTTTTTCTATAAACTCCAAAAGCTGAAGGCAGATTAATTCAGAGCCGTATGAGACTGCAGTAATGTATTGTTGTTAATTAACTGAATGACGTCAATCCTTCTAGCCTAATTTAATTAGGTCACGTGGGAAAAGGCCGGGAGAGAGGAAAAGATATCGCGTTCTTATTTTTCTTCCTTCCTATGGCTCAGATCCTTTGGAAGCTTAGGGCAAACTTCACTCCGGGCCAGCTGATCTCAGCCGCCGAGCAGGGCGACGAACCGACTGTCGCACGCCTCATCGAAGCGGGTGCCAATCCGAACGTGAGAAAGACGCGCGAGCCCGACGCAAAAACGGCGCTCTACTGCGCCGCGGAAAACGGCCACGCGTCCGTCTGTCGTCGTCTCGTCGCGTCTCGCGACTGTCGAACGACGAACGCGACGTGCACGAAACGCGCTTGGACGCCCTTGCACGTCGCTTCGAGTTTCGGTCACGCCTCCTGCGTTATCGAATTGCTGCACGGCGGCGCCGACGCGCGAAAGCCGACCGGCGCTCGCGCGTCGTGCGCGCATCTCGCTGCTAGATCGGGCAGCGTCGACGTTCTGAGAGCGCTCGTCGACGCCGGTTTCGGCGATTTGATGAATGGGCCCGTCGATAAGATGCACGGCGACGCGCCTATTCATTCGGCTATACGGGATAGCGGCGAGTACGACGCCGTGCACTTTCTCGTTATTCACGGCGCCAACGTGAACGCGACGAACGCGCACGGCGACCCGCCGGCACACTTGGCGGCGCGTCTCGGTCACGTGGACATATTGCCCCGCCTTGCCGCCGACGGTGCCGACTTTAGCGCACTCGACGAACGTGGGCGCGACGTTTACGATTTGTTGGAAGAGAGCAATTGCGCGCGAGAATTTTCCCGCGCTATGGTCGTGCACGCGCGACAGACGGCGCTCCGCTTTGAAACGCACCAGGCGGAACAACGTTCGTGCGGCTGCAATCAATGCATCAAAGCGAAATTTCAAATTAAATCGGTACGAATCACTGAATCAAGGGACGATCTTTGATCTCAATACCGGCATCTTTTTTCAGGTTCATGATAACTTAGCTGATGAATTGGCCGATTGCAGTCGACAGTTGCAACGATTCATTGAAGCCGTTCAAATTCCCATCAATTCGATTCAGCTCACTTCGACGATACTCGGACAGGGTTCCTATGCCGAAGTGCGCGCCGGCCTCTGGAACGGACGTCCCGTCGCCGTCAAGATGTACCACGAACTCACCATGAGCCCGTGGAATTCCGCCCTGTGGAAGCAGGAGATGTCAATCAGCTGTCGAATCAGTCATCCGAACGTCGTCGCCGTCTACGGCGTGATCGCCTCGCCGGAAACGATATCCGACGCCGAGCCGTCCTACATCGTCATGGAATTATTGGAATGCAATCTCGAAGAACTGCTCCTAGCGGACGCGAAGACGGCGCCGTTGTCGTGGCGCGAACGAGTCGATTTGGCGTCCGATTGCGTCGCCGGCGTTCACTATCTCCACCGATTGCGTCCGCAACCGTATCTGCACGGCGACATTCGTTCGTCGAACGTCTTTGTCAGCTGCGCCATGGTGGCGAAGATTGGAGATCTCGGCGCGTCGCATCGCGTCGGCTGCGCCCTCACCGCCGGTCCGCTCAGCTGGCTCTATCTCGCGCCGGAGCGCCGAGTCGAGGTGAAACGGAAAGGCCGATCGACGGCCGTTTTGACGTCGGAAAATACGAAGGAGGCGGACGTCTTCAGCTTGGGTATCACGCTCGGTGAGATATTTTCCGGTAAGACGATCAAGAAAGACGATGTCGGCGCTCACGTTGGCGCGGTCGTTGACGCGAATGCGCGATCGTTGTGCGCTTCGATGACAGCGCAACAGGCGACTCGTCGTCCCGATGTAGGAGACGTTTTGCTTCGGCTGGAGAAGACGCGCAACGAGCGGGAATATCGCGAGTGCAGACGACGTCGACGAATCGAAGGAAGTCCGACTGAAAAGGGAGTCACAGTCGCGTTGCTCTGATATACCCTGCCCACATTTATTCTTTATTTTAAACTTTTTACAAGAATTAGTGACGAGCGTTGGTGAGTAAGCTTGCCCGAGCGCTGACGAGTATTTTAAATGCTTCCTCGCTGCCTGGCATTGTACATTTGTCCGGATGTAAAATGACGGCCAGTTTTCGATAAGCCTTGTTGATATCGTCCCTAAAAACAAGGCATCCTAGAGAGAGAGCGAGCGGCTGTTTCCCCTGCCCAGGCGCTTACCTGCTCGCTCCTTGTGGTACGCCAAGCCTTTCATGATCATTTCTTCCCGTTCTTAGTTTTCGTACGGCGTCTGCTTGTTCCTTGGAGAACGCAGCCGTGACTGGTGCTACGTTAGCTCCCTCGAGTCTGTTCACAACAGACTTGAATAGTGCCTAGCAGCGGACCTGTCTAGTCAATGTTGCGCTACAGTATTGCTGCATCACCCACTTTAAACAATTCGTCCACGTTTTTGCCCGTGTGAGCTGACGTTTCAAAATAGTGATAACCGTTCTGTTCGGCCCACATTCGTCCTTCGAGTTCGTCTACTTTTCTATTGCCTATATCAATCTTGAAAAAGGAGCGCGGTATATCTCTGTTAGTACGAGGATGTATAACACTAATTGCACCTTTGTAGCGCACACGTAAACAACGAGGTTATTTGCTTCTGATGACGGTCCTATGTTCTTTTTCATTTCTTCAATCCAATGTGGTAAGGATTCGAAGCTGCTTCGCGAGGTGACGTCATAAGCCAATATAGCACCCTGAGAGTCCTTGTAAAATTCATTCCTAACCTACCGGAATATGCCTTGAAAACGCACAGAACGCGTGCATTGTATTACCTCGTAGAAAAGAGGATGCCCTGCCATGTCAAATATATTAATTTTGATCTCCTGCCCATTAATTTCCGATCTAAAAGCCCTTTCCACTAAACGTGCTAGAAACGAATCGCTAGCGCACTTGGTGACCCCATAGTCAATTCCTATTGTTCCCATGTACTTGGATACAAACCGCTTTTCGCAAAATCGTTTTATTAGACAGCTCTAGAATGACGAAATCGTTCGTACGACATCTTTTCGTTAACAGGAACGACACCTTGCCAACTTCAGCGTCTCCCATGCTAATAATCTTTATTCTTGCGGTCTGCATCGGCCGCTTTTCAGCCATGGCACAGTGCAGAGCAGAAATTCGACGGGATACCGACGTCGAACGAACCATAGCAACAAGAGGCCACGTGACAACTAGGCGTAGGAGTCCCGTGAGTCGTGAGAATGGCGGTGTTGCAGCTCCTCTCGTGCTTCGTCCTCATTGGCTCGTCTCTCGCTTTCAGCGAGACAAGCTTAGGAGGATCAGAATGGTCTGTCGTGAATGCAAACGGTTCGGTAAAGGTTCCCGGCACCGTTCCGGGCCAAATTCACCTCGATCTCATGTAAATCTGGCCTGCACTCTTCCATCGTCATTCTCACCGCTCTTCCGCTTTAGGGCAGCAAAAGTGATATCGGATCCCTACTGTGAGCTCGTACTTCTAGTCGTTTTCAAAAACTCCTCATTGCTGCTGCAGATCGATTCAACGACGCGTTGGATACGTGGATTGCCATGGACAATTGGACGTACAGTAGAAGCTTTAGTCTCCCTGGTGGCGCCGCCGCCACTAAGAAAGTGTGGCTGTCCTGTCACGGAATCGACACAGTAGCTAACATCAGGTTGAAGGATACTGTAAATTATTACATCTCTCCTCTTTTGGAGACGTAGAGAATAGGGTTTGAAAGAAGAGAGATTTTGCTCTACTATATACTCTGTAATGAGCACCGTTACTTCTCTTTTATTCTAGTGTAAATGGACACTCTGTTGGAATGACTAATAATCAGCACAGGAAATACTATTTTGACATCAAGGTGGGCCGCATACATTAGACTGGATTTAAACCTGCCAATGGCTTTGTATCAGGAGTCTCTTCAAAGTGAAGTCAATACAATCACGGTTGCCTTTGAGGTAAGCCACTTAAAATTGGGATGCTATATGCTAACCTTTCTAAAGTCTGGCGCTACGTATTCTGTTCGCCAAGCTAACAACTATCCGTACTCTGTGCACGGAGGCGGCAACTACTTCCCAGCTAATCGAAATTTTATAAGAAAATGCCAATCAGGTGTGGTGAATGCATACTCTCTTTTTTTTGAGAAGGTCTTTTGAATGGCTCTCTAGATTTCGGTTGGGATTGGGGTCCCGCTTTTGTGCCAGTTGGCATTTGGAAGAACATAAGGTATGTGTGCACGTAAATGATTTGAATGTTTCGAGTTGCATGATTGGTTTTAAAAACTAGCGTTGTGTCTTTTAATGAGGCGTTTATCAGCGACGTTGTACCACAGGCAAGGAGAAGAACAACAAATATTGACTATATTGCGATTATTCATTATCAGATTTTTCCTGACGGCAGTGGAGGTTTCAATGTGAACGTCACTGCATATCTTCAAGCAGCAGGCAAAGCAAACGAACCAAAAAATTGTAGCCACAAGTCACTCTAAGCTCTTTTAGTTGCCGGTGCGGGCGGTAAAGTTTCTTTATCTGTCGCCAATAAGGACGCGTCGACAGTGAGAAATCATATTTAAATGTAATTTTTTTTTCTTTGACTTTTGTGTTTCTCTTAGACATTTGAGGCAGCGTCTGCTATGGAAATGGCGGTGAAGTTGAGCGTTCACGTTAGCAAAGGTGAAGTCGATTTATGGTGGCCAAACGAGTACGGAAACAGGACGCTTTACGAAATGACGGTCATGTTTCATGGCAATAACGTGCGTTGGTGACACAATAGCAAAACGGTTTAATGACAGAGAGTCTCGCAATTTTAGGGAGAAATGCATTCTGTGACAAAATCAGTCGGATTTCGTAAAGTGGAACTCGTTCAGGATAAACTTCCGGATGGAGAAGAGGGCCTATCGTTCTACTTCAAGATCAATGGTGAGAGAAGTAGTAGTAGTAGTAGCAGAACGTGTGCAATAATTATAGGAGGCGTCTCTATGCTTAGATGTACCCGTTTTTATCAAGGGATCCAACTGGATTCCTGCGGACTCGTTCACTGGTCGCGTGACCTATGAGTCGCTGTACAATCAACTCCAGTCGGCTACTCTGTCTCACCAGAACATGGTTCGCGTTTGGTACGAAGCCGAACGTCTTGTTGCCTTGGTTCACTCGTCTGTTTCAGGGGAGGAGGCATCTATCAGACGAAGGATTTCTTTGACATTTGTGACAAGTTGGGCATCATGGTTTGGCAAGAGTTTATGTTCGGAGACGCTCTGTATCCCAGAGACAAAGTAGGTAGTAAAGTTGATTGTACGAAGAAATTGACTTTCGCATTCATATAGGACTTTTTGGATACTGTGGCCGAGGAGATTCGTCACCAAGTGAGACGTCTCGCCCATCATCCGTCAATCGCACTCTGGAGCGGAAACAACGAAAATCAAGTAAGCGAGCTCTGTCATCCGCTCTACTGCTGCTTCTTTGAGCGTCTGCAAACAATTAGGCCGCAGGAATGAACAGTGGACCTATATATTTGATCGATTACAGTGTACTATACGATGACACCGTACATGCAACACTCATCGAAGAGGTCGGGAAGAGAGAAGGCGAGAAAAAGCGTTGATGATCTTATCTCGACAGGATCGAGCTCGTCCCTATTGGCCATCGAGTCCTTCAAACGGCGTTCTAGTCGACGAACCCGATAGAGGGTTATACATACAGAGATGGGGCGATTCGAGTGATCCGCACTACGGTGACGTGCACAGGTAGGTACCTATTAGTTGCACACATTCCAACGAGAACTCTCACTTGTGTACTGTAACGGCGGTCAGGTATGACTACAATGACTTGTGTACCGACGTGACGAAGTTTCCGAGACCGAGATTCGCAAGTGAATATGGATTTCAGAGCTATCCATCATTAGAAACTTTGAAAGCTGTTAGCACATCTCAGGTAAGGATTGGCGTTGCAGAAAGATTCTTACAAATTATAGAGATCTTATAACAAAGTAGAGCGTTCGACTGCTCGTTATAGAGCCGACATAGCACCTTGATTTTTTATCTTTTTTGCGGGCCAAGCGTACTGGTCTCTATAATCCACAATGTATTTCGCGGCAATTCAGTTCAAAGTTTGCTTTTATGCTAACGATCATATTTAACCGCCGCGATCTACTCAATGATTACAAACTTTCCGGTCTTCATCTAGAAATGAGCTGCGCTATTCCCTTCCCCAATTCCATTTCACAGTATACATTATAATAGTCACTCACTTTTTGTAGGACTGGGACAACAATTCTACGCTGATGCTTCATCGTCAGCATCATCCTAATGGAAACCCAGAACTGGCTGCTCAGATGGCTCGTTTCTTTCATTCACCAGACAAGTGAGCGTCGTCAAAAGCGTTTCCAATACTTCTTAGCATTGAATTTTGGAAGTTCGGACACCGAGGTTCGCTTTGGCGACTTCATCTACTTAACTCAGGTCGTTCAGGCTCTCTGCATCCAAGCTGAGAGCGAGCACTATCGACGAATTAGAAGCGAGAAGGGAGCCTATACGATGGGAACGCTATACTGGCAGCTGGTTAAGCGAGAACACGTCATCGGATTCCTAATCTATTCAGTCGATTTTTTAGAACGATATCTGGCAAGCTCAAAGCTGGTCGTCCATCGAGTACGGCGGACGATGGAAACTTCTTCACTATTCGGCTGTTCACTTTTTCGCTCCCATACTGGTGTCGCCTTTTGAAATGAACGGCAGAATTAGCGTCTACCTCGTCAACGATTTGACGCGTTCGCTAAAAGGAGAGCTGAAAATCGACGTGTGGACGTGGACGGTGGGTGGATGGCATCACGAATTCTCGTTAGAATGCGAATGTCTTATACATATCTTCCTTATAAAAGGGCGAAGTTGATCACTCGTTTAACAAATCTGTGAGTCTTGACGCTCAGCACGCCATGTCGTTTTGGAATATGTCTATGAGCGATGCGTTGCACAATAATAAGCCTAACAAAGTCTTGTTAGCTCTCTCGTTTACCGAAAACGGTTAGGGCACTATAATGAATTTGAATTTTCATACTCATTTTTTAGGTCAATCCAAACCGAGTGCCACCAATGTTTTCTATCCATCGGCATTTACCGACGTCGATCTCATGGAAGCAAAGATAACGGCGGGAAATTTCTCGTCTGTGAACGAAATGGAGGTGAGGTTTATGTTGACGTCAACGGCAATGGCACCGTATGTTTATCTTCACACGGACGTCAATGGCTACTTCAGGTGCGAGAAAAAAATGTTATCCTTTTTAGCTTGATATTTTTTTTGTAGCGACAACGGATTTTTGATGGTTCCCAATAATGCTGTTGAGATCACTTTCACTGGGTTTGCCGCTGTTGACGCCAGTGAACTTCAAAAGAATATGAAAATAAGGTGAGTTGACTCTTGTTCACGTTTCTATTTTTTCTCTGTTGAATAAATTCTATCAGGAGTGTGAGAGACACCTATTCGGGAAAATAAAGGCTCTGCGTCGTCTTGCAGCACTTTGGTGGTTGTTTTTGTTGTATTTGGGCTTGGATGTGTGACTGTGATCATGTAGCTGACCGTTGATTCGGGAGTGCGGCCTCAATCGTCAGTCTATCGGTCTTGTTTATTTCCATCTCTTTAGAAGTGTGACGTTTCGCTGCGCGCGCTAGATTCCTTCGTTGCTCGACGACCGAAGTAAACCCGCAATGTTCATCTATCTAAGCAAAAAGGTCTTGCGTTTTTTTGAATTCCGTGAATTCGTCTCTTAGTAAACTACTTTCGCGGTGCAGATCGCGATTCCGAACAGCACGAAGCTCCGCTGCATAGCGTGGAATGGCCATCAAGGTTGGATTGCGTGTGGCGGTGAAGACGGCCTTCTGAAAGTACTGAAACTCGAATCGCAAACAGGTTAGACGCCGTTCGCGCGCAATACGGGGAGGAGAAGCCGTTCGCGCGCAGAGCGGTGACGGGACGCGCCTCATTTCCCCTCTTCATTCGCAGGAAACGACACGCGCGTTCGTGGACTGGCAGCGCCTAGCAATCTTTCTATGAATCAAACCTTGGAGGGCCATGCGGGTAAGGAGGAGGAGGAGGAGGTGGCTGAAGTGTCGTTTTATTCAAATGTAGTGTTGTGTGTCCGAAGTGTGTGTTTTATATGGAAAATCATTATTAGCGGAGCTCTTCTATTTTTATCGATCTTTTGTTGTTATTATAGGAGCTGTTCAGGTGATTGCCTGGAATGATCATCACCAGAAGCTGACTACGAGTGATCAGCAGGGACTTATCATTGTGTGGATGCTGTACAAAGGCACGTGGAGGTCAATAAGCAGTACGTTATTAATCAATAACATATTAGGCTCGTGGTATGAGGAAATGATCAACAATCGAAACAAGAGCGTCGTGAGAGACATGAAGTGGAACGCAGAAGGTGGAAAGATATGCATAGTCTATGAAGACGGTATGCCAATTTAACATTGTCTGTCGTCTATTTGTACTCTTTGCCTATATTTCTATAAAGGGGCTGTGATTGTTGGCTCAGTTGACGGAAATCGACTTTGGGGAAAGGAACTAAAGGGAACCACCCTAGCCTGTGTAGAGGTACCAAAAGACATCATCATATGATATTATCCTTCAGAGTTTTGCACTCGCGTTTGCCTTGTAGTGGTCACCAGACGGTAAGATCATTCTTTTTGGTACGTCAAAAAAGGAGGTACACATTTATGATGCCGCTGGCAACTTTTGCGTAAGGATATGAAACAGTACGTTAAACGGGGAGATAACCTTTGTTTTTTTCATGGGGCTAAAGTCAAAACTGAGTCTTCAGTGCCTTGAAAATGTCACAGAAGTTGTGAAATTAGTTGGATTGGCATGGTACTTTACTCTTTACTCAAGTGGCGTAGCAGTTGCTGAGACCGAAAATCAACCTATCTGTAATGTTACGATATGCGTGGAGAGACGCGCTTTGGCGGCATAACACCGCCTTTCGTGGGGTTTTGTTTTATTTTATGACCAATGGCTTTCCTACGCTACTGTTTTTCTCTTTAGCTAGTCGCTCTCTCCTTTATATCTTTTTCTTTGCTTCTGAAGGTACAACGGTGCTGAGGGATATGTTGAACCCGACTGTCCCTGCCTGGCTGTTTGCTATGACAACGGACGTATGCAAATCATGAGACACGAATCTGATGACAGTGCGTTTGGAGGGGATAGGTTAGTGTTTCATCCACTTGTTTTTCTTTTTCTATCAGATCCAATTTTAATTGATACCGGAATGACGGTGGCGTGCATTCGCTGGAATCACACGGGAACCGTTCTGGCAGTGGCGGGATCGCAGGTCTTTCCCGTGTCGAGCGACACGTCAAAGGTACACGGAGAGCGAAACCTCCTTTTAACGGACATTTGTGTCTGTTGCAATGAGGTGTCATCTTCTCTATCCTAATTGTTTTGTATTTTTAAAGGAATGGAACGTGGTGCAGTTCTACAATCCGTCAGGAGAAGTTGGTTGATGAATTTGAAGATTAGGCTCATCTTCTCTACGACTCGTTCCCTTTTAGCATCTCAGATCTCTCAAAGTCCCAGGCAAGCAACTGTACATGTGCGCTTGGGAAGGAAGCAGTCTTCGCATATCGCTCGCCGTCGACTCGTTCATCTATTTCGCCAACGTTCGACCCGACTACAAGGTAAGTCTCAGCAGAATGGCCTTGCAAAACCGCTATGTTCGTTCAAGTGGGGCTACTGCTCCAACACGGTCGTCTTTGCCTACACAAAACCCGGAAAGGTGGAGTACGTTGTCATCTTTTGGGACGTCAAGAATAACGAGGTAAACGTGCAACACCCGTTGTCTGTCTGTGCAAACTCGTGAATTTTCTTTGTTTCAGCGTTACGTCAAGTACGTGAAACACGTTGTGTCCATTGCGTCCTGTGGAGACCATTGCGTCTTGGTCTGCAGAGCGGACGACGCCAGTGGACAGGTTCGAATCTCTTTAATTAATTAATTGAAGCATCTCCTGCGAGCTAGTGATTTCTTTTTTTAGTACATCCTGATACTTTTCAATTCTATTGGCACGCCTATGGATACGAAATACATTGATTTAGGTATTCGGGTAAAGCAATTACTTATTGAAGCTATTTCCTTTTTGTAGAACCCGTTCACGTGGCGTTGTCTCACACGCACGTTGTCGCCGTGTCTCGATCTGCCATCTACACGTGGCAGTTCAAAAGCCCCAAGAAACTGACGGCTCTCGAAATGATACACGGCGCGGGAAAGCGAGGAAAAGAAGGCCGTGAAAAGTCGCATAAAAGATATATATTCGTACTCACTCACTCACTTCCTCTTTCAGAATTTTCCACGTCGACGACGTTCCGTCCGGAACTGGCGACGCCGGCCAGCTGGATTTTCGTCGTGCTCAAGCGTCGACGAAGGACATGATATGCTGCGCTTGCATCTCTGACAAGATGCTCGTTGTTGTACGTGCGAACGCATAGATTAGGCTCCTTAGAAGTTCGATGGCTCGAGACGGAACGTTCCTGTTTCATTTTACTCTGTGAATGACTTTCTCTCTTGTTTCTAGGGTCGGGAATCTGGGACTCTTCAGCGGTACAGCTTTCCTTTGCTGGCGCTGGAAATGAAGCACGTGGTGAATTGTCGTCCTGACAAAATTTTCTTGAATTGCAATTCGACGTGAGTCAATCGCGGCGAAAATTTCGAATCTGTCAAGGCTTTTTTTTGATAGGAGATTGGCCATTATTGACATTTCCGGAATACTTACGCTTTTTGATTTCGTATGTCGCATTCTCGATAAACGACTGCCTAAGAGACTTTGTGTTTCCGAAAGGAGAGGAGAACTGCCGATACCGGGGACTCCGCTCAGGGAGAACAGTTGCAATTTGAACGCAAAGACGTCTGGGACATGAAGTGGGCGTCGGACAATCCGGAAATGTTTGCCATGATGGAAAAGACGCGAATGTACATTTTTAGAAATATGGATCCAGAGGTAAATAGTTGATAAACAAGCAGTCGCCGGTCTTTCAGTAAGGAATATTGGCTATAGGAACCAATTCAGAGCTCAGGATACATTTGCCAGTTCAACGATCTTCAAGTAAAAGCAGTTCTGCTTGACGAGGTTATGAAGGTTAGTCGCTACAGGCGCCCATATACGCACTTCAAGTTCTTCGCTGTAGGATCCTGATCATCCTGTCAAAGACAGCATCCTGGATCTCGACGTCAAGGTAGGAGATCGAAGCGAATCCTTCTATGCGAACGTTCTCCATATTCGCTTGTGTAGTCCCTGAGAGACACGCGCGACCTTTTGGCGAAGGTTACGATACAAGATGCTTGCCAATTCATTGAAGATAATCCTCATCCTAGACTTTGGTATGCGTTTTCGTTTCATCTTTGTTTTCTTGTCGATCGCTGCACCACCGTAGGCGGCTTTTGGCCGAGACTGCACTAGAGCGGCTCAACTTGGAAATGGCAGACAAAGCGTTTGTCAGATGCAAGGATTACCAAGGAATTCAATTCGTCAAAAGAATCAAAAAGCTCGACGTAATTCCTGCATGTGCAGATGAGAGCACGCGTACCAATACAGTGTTCTTTATTAGAGCGAAAAGAAGCAGCAGGCTGAAGTGGCTGCCTTCTTTCACCGTTTCGAAGAAGCCGAACGCCTGTACTTGGACATGGATCGCCGGTCGGGGAAGAGTTTTTGTAACTGGGTTGGGTAAAACGCTGTGTTCTTCTCAGTGACCTGGCTGTCGACATGCGAATGAAACTGGGAGATTGGTTCAGAGTTGTTCAACTCTTGAAAACCGGAGGCGGTGCCGGTGAGAACGCCAAGGACCGTACAGGCATTTTTTTTAAAAAGCGTTTTAGGCAATGACGCCCTACTGGAAAAAGCCTGGAATGCCATTGGCGACTACTACGCGGACAGACAAAAATGGTACTTGAAGAAACTTTTCTAAAATGTTTTCCATGCAACAGAAAGACACTCGCAGGCAAAATGCCGTTTCCTACTACCTGCAAGGTCGCAATCAGGAACGATTGGCTCATTGCTACTACATGCTTGAGGACTACAATGGCTTGGAGAATCTTGTTCTCGCCCTTCCAGAGAACTCTCCGTTGCTCGGCGTGAGTGGGCATTGGCCTATATACAAAGTTATTTTCATTAGTATATTAGACTATTGGTGGCATGTTTGTCACTGTTGGAATGTGTGAGCAAGCTGTTCTGGCTTATGTGAAGGTAGCGTGTTTACTTTTTGTACTAAGAACGCTTATATCTTTAATTAAGACTGGGAAACTCCAGCTGGCTATTGACTGCTGTGTCCGCTTGAATCAGGCAAGTACATAACTATACCGTGATTTTTAATTGGTTAACATATCGCTGTGGGGATGATAGTGGGATCAGGCAGTTGAGCTGGCAAAGACTCACAACGTTAAGGAGATAAATTCTCTCCTGGCTAAATACGCGTCGCATCTGCTTGAGAAAGACATGCGTCTCGAAGCTATTGCACTGTAAGACGATCGCGAAGGAAGGGTAATTTCATTCAGTAGTTGCTCGTATAGAAATCGCAAAGCTAACCGTCACTTAGAATCCGCTAGGCTGCTGTTTGACGTAAGAAAATCAGACTAAAATATATTCGACTATAGTCTAGATTGGCTTTGTTTGCTGCAGTTGGCGAAGGAAAGCGGAGACACTCGCAGCAATCCTTTGAGAACGAAGAAGCTCTACGTGTTAGCGGCACTCGAGGCATGAGAAGTCAATAAGGACTTGCTAGCAATTTAGATACTATGTGCATGTGCGTTTAGGTCGAAGCGTATCACGACCAGATAAAGTTAAAATCTTCGCAAAAGAAAGAGGTAGAAAGCGCGTCAAAATAGACGTGTATACGGTTGGGGCATGGAGCTCCTTCGCTTTCTATTATATTGCGCAATTAGAGCTCTTGCGTTCACTTGTAGGTATCGTCGGCTCTTGATAGCCTTCTCGAGGAGGAAACGACTAGTGGCGAGGACATGAGACTTGTTGACAATGCGTGGAGAGGAGCCGAGGTAAAAATGTGTATAAGGTTTAATTAGAATATATCTTCCTTTTCGTTTCTTGCAGGCGTACCATTTTTTCCTCTTGGCGCAGAGACAACTGTACAAGGGCTACTACGACGCAGCTATGTCAACCGTACGAAAAGAGATTGAATTAAAATAAGATGCGAATTGCTATGTATCGGTCTCGTCTCAGGCTTTGCAATTGCGCGATTACGAGGATATGCTGAATCCTGCAGACATTTACTCCCTACTGGCTTTGACTAGTGGCGGAAACAAAGCGTTCGGAACGTGCTCAAGGGTGAGCTATAGGCGCGACTCGCAGAAAGCAATTCTAAGTTTTCTATAGGCTTTCATTCGCCTGGAATCGAGCGAAGAGATTGCATCGGAGGACAGAGAAGCGTACGAAAATCTCGCTTTGGATATTTTCACCGCGCACCCGCCGAAAGACCGAAGCGTGGCGGACACGTCTCTGAATCTTCGGTAGCGTTTATAAGCCATTTGCGCTTTCGTTTAAAAAATGGATTTTTTTAATAAGGTCTAGTGCAATCGAGGGAGACGACTCGGACTCTAAGTTGCCCGTTTGCATTGCCACTGGCAGGCCCATCCTTGACTATCAGTTTTGGATGTGTGGCATGTGCAAGCATCGAGCCCACGAATCGGAAATTGACTCTTACAGAAACTGCCCCCTCTGTCATTACCCGTGCTAATTGTCATTTGTTTTGTGTCAAATCTAGCGTGCGTTAGGTCCTACCAATGCCTTTCGAACCGGAATCGCTTACCAGCCAGTGTTTGGCTCGATTCGCAAATCTTTTGCTTTTCGAAGCGGCGTGGAATGTTGGCAAAGCGCAAAAGCACGCTTTCTTCGAGCAATTGGGCACATTTGTCCCGGAAAGAGTGTCGAACGCCCTCATAGCTTGCCTGTCGAAACGGAAACGAGCTCACAGGGCCGTTCTATCGATGTTCAGCAATCCGAAACTGTGCCGAGTGACTCGAGCCCACCTCTTCGTGCCACCAGGTACGCCGATCGCTTGAAACACGCAGCAGAGTACATCATGTACACGTTGTTACGTTCTCGCACGGCAATGAATGGATGGCGATGAGTCATTAGGAAAGCGCATGTATATGGTCTAATTGTTAGGAAAATTTACTTAGAAACGTTTAATTGACATCCACTTGCACTGGTTTCAGTTCAGGTTGTTTCTATTGATTCGACCTCCTAGTAACGAACCCTGTCTTTTGAGATTTCTGAGCAATACCGGTCTCACGAGTTTTCGCGTTCAAAGCGAGAAATGTAGAAAAGCTTTTTCTAAATTTTAATTATCATTTCCTCGCTGCTGACTTTCCGTACATGACTAACCTTGCCTTTCTCTGTTTACGTAATCCTACTTGCTTTCGTAGGCGAACGAGTGAATCAAGACGGCGACGTTTTGCCGCCCGACTTTCAAGACTCGGCAATCAACGCGCTCAAAAATCACGCTCTCGTCGAAATCGATCTCTCGTTTCGAGCGCACGAAACCGACTGGTCGCTGTCGTCGCTCGTCGAACGCTCCCAAACGACGCTCAAGCGTCTCACGATGATCAACTGCACGCGCTACGTCGACTTTTCAGCGATCGGATCGTTCGTTCATCTCCGCTCGTTGAATCTGTGCCGATGCATTCATCTGAGCGACGACGCTCTCGTCCAAGTGACGACCAATCTCGCCCAACTCGCCGAACTCGACGTCTCGTTTTGCGAACGTCTCTCGACGCTCGCCGGTCTCGCCGGTCTCCGGTCGACGCTTCTCTCGCTCAACGTTCGCTGCGTGCCGTTCGACGACGAGGCACTTGTCGTCGTGCTCTCGCTCGATCGTCTGCGTCACTTGGACGTATCGTGGTCGCCGCCGCCGTGGCTCTCCGCCACTCCGTCGATGCGACGAGGCGAAATCGTGCCGCGCATCGTCGAGCGGCTCGTTGACTTGACGTCGTTGGACGTCAGTTTTGCTCAATTTGATAATGATTCCGTGGCGAGCCTGAGTTCTCTTGCTCAACCGCTGCAATTTCTCGGTCTTGTCGGCGTCGAAGGATTGCCGTCAGCGACGTGGAGTGCGCCGCTAGCGTCAACTGTAACGATATTGTGTCTGCAATAGTTGTCACTTTGATATTCGCGATACGTTTCTCTTAGATTATGGGCGAATCAAGTATTGAGCAGGTGTGCGCTGGATTGGAACGTTATCAGCTCGTCGATTCGGTTGTGAAGCATCTTGTGCGAGAATCCTACTCGAAGGTTTCATCTGAGGACATTGAGGATGAGATGAGAGCGCGATTACTTTCGGTACTTGAGGGAGACAGGGCTGAGTATCTTTGATTCCATTTCCCGTTTTTCTCTAGGTGATAGTTAAAGCTCTGGCCATTCATGGCGGTGATCCTGGTACAATGGTGTCTGGGACGTGAGTTGGTCTGATAGGATTATTTCTTTCCATTTTTGCTTCTTTGCTCTATTTAGTGCTACAATGTTTCACTTGTTCAAGACGCGTTTTTTTGAGAGCCAGGATTGCGTCACAATTCAGTAAGGTTCCACGCTGTCGTACGTTACGTCGTCTTGAGTTCTCTCGCTCTCTCGGCAGCGAATCAGTAAAGCTCTTGATTGAATGCTTAGAGACGAGAAGGTCCAATGTACAGGTGCATGCGACAGTACTCATAGAGGTAATGTAGTTCACGTAAAAGTCTTTTGGACCAGCTGGCCAAAAATTGCCTCATCACTCTCTGCCAAGTGATGGATAAAGTCAAAACTGAAGTAAGATGTGTGAACACTTAGCGTTGCACTGGAGTACATTCGCCCCACTCCCCCGTAGCAATTTCGCAAACGGCTAGGGGACGTGTGCGCTGACTGCATCAGAGAGCCTCCCGATGGGAACGAGTCTGTCGTACGCCTCGCCGTTTATGCAGTATACAATCTGGGATGCTCGGTAAGGCGCAGTAACAGCTTTAGTCGGTGCGGGTCATCTGCTTCAATTCTTGAACGATCAGACGACGAAAGAACAGAAGAGGCACATGCTCAAAAGCGGCACCGTCAAGGTTCTCAGTAGAAAAAATTGCGTCGATTTTTTACCCGTTTTCTTCTAGACTATAATTTCCTTTGTTGATGCGAAGACGAAGTCAAAAGAGGTTCTTAGCTCTTGTAGGGCTATTTTACTATTTTAGCGTGTTCTCTCTTCAGATGGACGATATAATGGAAGTGGCGTGCGGCTTTTTGTGGAACATCACCGACGAATGTCCACCTAATTGCGAAGAATTCATCGAACTTGGCGGAATGAAACTTTTTCAGAAAATCTGCGAGGTGCGCAAGATACGTAAATGTTCAAATTAGCGCATCGATACACTATTGCAGGAAAACCCTGATTCGTGGAAGATCATAAAGAATCTGCTAGGATTGCTGGTAATTAACCATGCGGATGGTGTTTTTCTCCAAACCATTTTTTTAGGGCAATGTGTCAGAAGTTTCTCATCTTCACAAAGACTTCATGGAAACGGGATTAATTCGATTTCTAACGTAAGTGAGATATCGGCCGCTCACCTATAATCTATCGACCGTATTAACCATTCGTGACCTATCGTGACTCGCCGTGACTATATGGGCGGTTTTAACCGGGGTCCTTCAGACTTCTGACACGCCACGTGCAAAACGGTGACGCCCTTGCACACTACTAGTATTCTAATCTTGAATGGTTGCCAATATGGTCGCTCTACACCGACGCCAACCAAAAGACGTTTAGCGATCGGCGCTCGCACAGTATGATGCGTAAGACAGTTTGCTACTTTCGCTGCTAGGTTTAGGTTTAGGTTGAGCCATGCAGCGAAAGTAGCAAACCAGGTCCGACTAAACTCGCGTAGATTCCTCTTGCTGACCCCCTCTTGCACTATTGATAACTTGCTCGCGATTTCGACCCGTTCCCGTTGGATTCCGGCCAACGGAAAGGCGGGAACGTGACATACGAGTACGTGACCCGACACTTATCTCCAAGCACGACTCGTTTTACGCCACGATGTCGCTGGCACAACAAAAGTACACCTACAGTAGCTTTCGCGCGGAGAAACACTCGGTTTCCTGACCCCCTTTCTCTCAAGAGTCGAGAGTATCAATTGTACTATATATAAAAAGCGCGCCTAATGGTCAAGCCTGCGGCTCGTTTGGCTAGCGGCATACACTGATTCTTACTCCAAAGGCTTTTTATTTTGGCGCATGTCTCCCGCACGTACACTCCGCCGCACGTACACTCCGTCAAAGCAGAAGGGTGTTGGCAGGGTGCCGGTTACCGCCTACGCCTTTGATATTCTCTTATCTTTAGAGATTGCGTCAAGATTGACGAAGAAGGAATCGAGATCAGTTACAATTCGACTGGAATTCTGTGCAACATCGTCACCAATAGAGACCTCAACTGGACGGTGGCAATATCCAAGGAAGAAGTCCTGGAGACAATTGTAGGAAATTTTGGAGAAGGATTCTCATATAAAGATTCTCATATGTGTATCTCTTTGTGTAGAAGAAGGCTGTTTTATCGTGGAATCTCTCGTCTCAGCGTTCTATCAACTACAATTCGTTGACTCCTCTGCTGAACGTTGCTCGCTCTGACTACTGTCCTGTTGCCCAGCTTTGGGCTGTTTGGGCTTTGGCTAATCTGTGCAGCGTTTCAGGTACGTATGTGCTTTGTAATTGCGCTTGCCTTTATGCATCTTCGTTTGCAGAGAAGTATTCGCCAATGATGAAGAAGGAAGGTGGCTTGAATGTACTGGCTGACCTTCTAGCAGATCCTCGCGTGCTTCCCACTGTCAAGAAATTTGCGGATGTGGCACAAACGGTTTGCTTGCGAAATTTAGAATTGGAAGAAAATGAAGAGCAAAAGCAGGTTTGACTTGATGTATTATTATACTGTGCGGTGTGGTGCGCACTCTGGCTTCCAGTCAGCATATTTTGGCTCTCTTTTCCTGATAATAAGCTTATTTGTTTTGTAACTTTGGGTAGATCTAGTAAGTGTATGAAGACTAAAAATAGACTAAAAAATAGGCTGTGGTGAGTCAATGCACACGGCGCGTGTCGCTTACAAGCGACACGTTACAGTAGAGTACATGTATGAACGCTTCAGCAGAGCACATGTACGAAACATTTCACTGTTACACACGAACACAATGCAGCAGCAATGCAGAAATACACACGCACGAACATCAAACGCGCGTCCGTAGCAGCAGCAGCTAAAGTAGTCAACGAAGAGTAGTCAAATAATTCAACGCGTCAGTGCACAAATAGTCTAATCGCTTGGTGGGCTTTTTCAAGAGCGTACTATAGAAACACTCCGAATGTCAGCTTCGTGTCTTTATTCGTAAGCTTACCTGACGATCTGTTTTGTTGGGAGCCTTGAATCCTTTTTTCTCGTTCCCTTCCGACTTTCCAAAAAATGACTTCTTGATTGTCTACATGAACGCTATTAATTAATAATTTTTTACTAGTCCTGGAAAGGAAGACCTTCAAAACAACAATAATAGCGTTGTTGTCCTTTTCGTGGACTTCTAGTATTTCTGAAAGAGAGGTTGAGAAAGCGGACTTTTGTTCTCCGCTGTCAAGGAATTCGCCTTCCTTGATAAATATCAGGTGCCTAGATTGACAATACAGTAATTCTAGGTACCATCAACTTATGTGAATACAACAACACCTACTTATTTGTCAATAGGAAGACGATCTTGGGATTTTGGAGAATAACGGTATGAGCAAAATATTCGTCAGAAGCGAATTTTCCTCCGTCAACAATCTATCGCAAAAAGAAAGAGGTGTGATAGTGGGTGTAAGGGCACGGCATGGCATGGGCTAAAGTAAACGGCATCAAGGTATCTAACCTGAAGCATTCCATTTCCTAAAGCAGAGTGAAAACAGTATGGATGGATAATCTAAAACGAATCAATACAACATTTCTTGCACATACGCTAACGTTCTAACGTCGTTTTGAGCTATAAATCGTGCTGGGCGTCTAGGAATAACGGCCGTTTCCAGGTCAGCTGCACTGTGAACAAGCAGACATCTTTCAGGCGTGCAAATAGTTCATAAATGCACCAGTATCACCTGCTTATTCCCTGAAACGTACTCGTTGCAAAGTCAACAACGCCACCAACAGGCCGGGCAACAACACCAATCAATCCCTTTCCGATGCCCTTGAAGAATCCCCCGACACCGCCTTTCTTTGCACCTGCAAAAGAAAACGCTTTAGTCGCCCTCTGTTCACGTCACGTCAGAGCAGGTTTGCCTTCAGCTGGCTTCAAAACAACGCCTGCAATGCCGCCAACAATTCCCTAAGGCACTGGTGCTTACGAGCGAAAGGAATAAAGCATCTTCTATCTTACATGAAATAGACCCTGAGCTCCTTTCGTAAATCCTTCTTTGACGCCTTTTGGTTTGTTTGCCTGCGCCTTTTCCTTCTTCAGCTCGTCGTCAAACGTCAAATTCGTCAAGCCCTTGCCGAGGGTTCCCGTCACGCGCGACACAGCCCCAAACAACCCCCCTGCACCCCAAATTGACAATTCGCCGTTGTTGAAGCGACGATAATGAGGCATACCGACTGTGTGGCTCACAAGACTTTGAACGCCGTACGCGACTCCAACAGCAAACTCTCCTGGTCCTTGAATAGCTCCCTGACAGAGATAGAAGACAATCCAGCGAGTATGCTTACACCGACAACGCACACTCGCCTGGTAAGGCTCATAGAATAGGTCAAAAACGCCGTCTTTGATATCCGACACCAATCCAAAAGGATTTCCTATAACGTCTAAGCCGAGAACCAAAGCATACATTTGTTTGATTGCCTAGGAGGAAGACATTCTGCAGTTGGCACAAAGGCCATCAAATAAATAACCAATTAATGTTACCTGAGTCGTATAGTGCTTGCGAATGCCTCCTATCAGTTGCTGCTGTGTCCAAGACTGACCAACCAATTCAAAATATGCCAATCTAGAAAAGAGAGATGCGTTTAAGTACAACATACATATGGTTTTTGTACCTCAATTCAATGTCTTGAACGTCCGTGAGCACGACGCCAACCGACTTCAAAAGAACCTTCACAAAGTCGACAGGCAAGGCAACCAAGCTGCTGCTTTCGTCCTCGTCCGCGCCGGGAGCATCCATAGAAAAGCTTGCATGTATCTAAAGAAGAAACAAGACAGAGTTATTGTAATCCCCAAGAAAGACACGATAGAGACTTTGATTGGCGAGAGATGAAGGTAACTAATGTAAATCCGCTGTCCTTCATAGGTTGCCTAACACAAGAGAACCATTCCCTGGCAGAAAGACCACTGCACGCGTACTATTTTACCGAAGTTTCTAAGATGCTTCTGTGAATAAGTTCCAAATCCTTCTTGAAGCGTTCCGCCTAAAGACACAAGCAACAAAGTCAATGAACTGTTCCTTAGCCTCAGCATATTGACCTACTTCGCCAGAATCGTCCCAACCTTGCGGCGAAAAAAGATCAACGAGAGAGCCGATTAGACCCATGTCAACACGAACGGCCATCTCCTGTACCAATACCATAAAGTATCTGTCAAAGGAAAACGCTGCTGTGCAAAAGTACGTAGACCGATCTGGAAAAACCCGCGTTTTACTTGATTTGCAGCGTGTTTGTCTGCTCTGTTTTGTTGATGACCACGCTCGCTTCGAGGAAAGGTTTCGGAGCTACGTACACAAGCAAAATCTACAGCATTATACGGAAGCGTGCCGGTTATGTGACGTACCTGCTTGACTGGCTACTGACTTGGGAGGAGGAACAGGATTGAAAACAACCGGAAAAACGTTTTCTTTCATCTGATTGTCAATCTATGAGGCAATTTGTAAGCATGTGAAAAAAGAAAGGTGCACCGACGGCTACCTGAATTCGGTTCACAATGCCGTGCATGAAGTAGTGGTGAGCCGACATGCTGAACTGAAACCAAATTCCCTTGTGCTGAGTTCTTCGTAAAGATCCGGTTTTCGGCTGAATGAGCTTCAGGTCGTTGGCCTTACTGAAATCAACCTAGAAAGAAAGGACTACTAGTAGAATCAAATCTTTGCAGGTCTCAGATGAGAATCGCAGTAGCCCATCTGAGACCCCATCCGAAAAAGTTTGAGGTTGAAGAACGCGTCAGTATTGTACAGTCAGTGCAAGATCGCTCACCACTAGACCCGACTCTTTTGCCTTTGACGCATCAACGAAGACTTTTTCGAGCTTCTGGCACATTTCGTAGCTCTCCGGGCGAAAGCGTTTCTTCTTTGCCGGCTTGAATTCCCACATCAACCCCGAGCTGAAACGGCTTGACGTTATAATAAAGAATATTCTACGTTCGTCAAGAGCTGACCTGCTTATGCTCACGTAGGCCACGGTCAACGATCGGCGATCATTAACTAAAGATAACCCAAGGCTCGGAATAGACACGGTCAATTCGACGTCAGCTTGCTCAAGGTGTTCAGTCTAGAAAGAAAGAAATTCGCCTGCCATTAAATGTCAAACGACTCGACTAAACGAGACTAAGGAGCCGCCTCGATTTATATTAGAGAAAGAGAAATTGTTTACAGAGACGGTTTGCGCTGTGGACCTACTTCCGTGGCTTGAAGCATTTCATCCTCGTCGTCCGTGAACATGACGACGCGCTGGAGACCGTCGAGGAACGAAGCCCAGTAGATAACGAGACCATCGCGTTTAGGAAAATCAAATTTACCGTGAGAATCCTATGTTCAGATTGATATTTGCAAAAAAAGATTGAGTGCAATGTTTTGTACCTGCTTCAGATTGTTTTGATATTTCACGGCGTTGAGCTCCGGGAACGACCAGCAGAGAGTGCGTTTGCCGTCCGGATTGTGCCACGTAAACATCCGCAAGTAACCGCTCTCGACGGCGACGACAGTATCCTGAACCTTTTCCTCCTCTCTGTGGGCAGAGTTTCAATGGAGCACTGCCAACATTTGCATAAACACAAACTTTTGAAAGACGTTGATAGTGACTTTTTCATTTCGTATGTTGTTCTCAATGCGCACCGGCGCCGAGCCGACGAAGTACGGAGTGAAGCTGATAATCAACGACGAATCGGACAGTTCGACTTGAACGTAGACTCCTCGCGTCTGTGGAAAAGATTAGACAATAGCACTCTCCCAACGAACAAGACTCCGCACTCCTTCGAGTTTCCCTTTCAATTCGAGAAGAGTCGAATGAGCTCGATTGAATGCGAATTTGGGAGATTCTGGCCCATCGACCGATCCCAGTTTTACGGACATGACACCCGACTTCCCTTCGGCCCAATAAGGTTCCCACTGCAAAAGAAATCATCAACAAAGAGGAGCTCCGTGAGGAAATTGACTCGCCTGTCCGGGTTCAATGGTCACAGGCACGTGGCTGTCGCCTTCGTAGATAAAAATGGTCTCCTAAGAAGAACGTGTTCGGGCAAACGAACGCTAGTACCAGAGTAGGAGATGTTACGCTCGTTTTGTTGACGACGATTTGATAAGATGAGAAAGTGACAATTCGGCTCAAGCCAAAGCTAGTCAGCGTCACTTGAAGCCCGAGCTAATTAAACGCAAAGAGAAGTCGAGTCAGACTATCTCGTTGGAGAACGGACGTACCTCATAGACTTGGTTTCCTTCTTTGCACTTGATGCTACCGCCGCTGCCAGCTGCATCCAGCGGAAACAATTTTGACCAGTCTGATCCAAAAGCCTTGAGGCGAATCTATACACAAGCGCCGCGACAAGTTTTTCGCGATCGATTTGCTTTTAGGTGCTCTTTCTCGCCTTTCTTTTCGAGCCGGATTTCGGCAAACCAAACATGACTGCATTCTTGACCGTCGATTCGTGGGAAACGCTGTACGAAGCTCCGTCCGCCTAAACAAGAGTCGATTTTATAGAAAACGTTCGTTGTTTCCGAGTGCGACCCGACCTTGTACTGGAGAGCTGTTCCTGTCTTATTCACCATCCAGTACGGCACAAAGAGGTAAGCCTCTACCGATTTCATGCAATGCAATCGCACTCCGAACATCTGTCAAATACGACGTCTTGAAAAAAGAAAAGAAACAGGAAAGAAAACTGCACCATTGCCATTGACTTTCCGTCCGGCAATTGGGCTGTAAACTCTACGTCAGTCAGCTCGTCGTCTCGGCGTGGCTTGAAGACGGCGTGGCCGTTCCATTCTAGCCCTGAGTCGTCTTTCGTCCACAGGTAGACGGTAAAGCCTTTCTCGGAGGAATCGACGTCTATTGCGCTGTATGACTCCTTGGCTCCGGAAGATAGCTCAAATTCTTTGCCAAGGCCCTAGAGTTCAACGTCTCTTTAGCGTCTCTCCCTATATCATAGTTTCCTCTCCCACCTCTACTTGTCCCTTGAGCGTCTGCGGTAGTTGATTGTGCAAGACGAAAGGCACGTACAGATGCATCGTATGATGCGGTATTTCTCTTGGCACTTCGGCGACGTTGTCGTACGTCTCCGGCTCAGCAATAAGCTGAAAATAGAATTTCTGTACGACGTCTGGGGATGCTATTAAAATCAAACCCGAGCAACAAATTTCGTGCCATCGACCGCATCAGAGAGACAAGTAACGCAACTGTGTCTTACACCGCTTGAAGTCTTTCCACTCTTCCAGCTAAATTCGCCGCTGGGCTTGTAACTTAAGAACACTTTTGCCCGACACACAAAATTAGAGCTTCCCAGACTTACACAGAGCCTGTTGGACTGATTGAGAAAGCGCTGGTGGACGCCGTGAGCAACGGTGGAGAATACGTCTCCGACGGTTTGAGCTGAGTCATGGGTTTTGACTCTCCTTTCACGTACAGATCAACTTCCGTAGACAAATTGTTTTCAATCTAAAGGAACAGGTGCTCTACGGTCTCTAACAGCACAGCGAAACTACGCACTTGGAACGACGAACGAATTCGAACGACTTTCTGCACGTCAACGAGTTCTATATCGCACACGAGAGGAACAGTCTGCGAGGAAAGGAGATTACGCATCCTAGTACTTTTAGCCAAACATCTGCCCTACAGGTTGTTTGGTAGAACTGGGAACAAGGTAATAGAGCAAACGACAAGACTTCGTCACCGGCACATTCGAAATTCTCTTGTAGCCGTCAACCTATCAATATCGTACAGGATTTTTCTCTCCTTTCTCCTTTCTCCTCTTTCTCACTTCTATGCTGATGTGATAAGCAGCTTCGCGGTACAGATTTTCGCTGTCGGCGTCAAACGTTCGGCTGAGAACGTCAATGGATCCTCGAGTGTCTCGTTTGTATCGCAAAGGTTGGGACAAGCCATCGGTCATTTTTAGACCCGTCTCATTTCCTTCATTCTAATGAAAACATAAAAATAAAAGAGCAATCAAAATCTAAATGACGACGCCACCGTCGTGACCTACATCGAAATTCTCTCCCGGGATTATTGTTATCGTTTGCCCAGTCTGAAAAGAAGCGCATAGCAATAGCGAAAGGCGCTGCTTTAACGTTTAAAAAACCTTGTTCTCGATCAAATACGGCGGCAAGCTCTTTGAAGTCGAAAGCTGATCAGGATTTTCCTCCGTTCCAGTCCACGTCTGTTAATAAAAGGCAGTCTCGTATTACTGGAATGACAGCGACGACAAAAGGGATGAATTAAACTAACCTTGACCAGTCTTTGAATCACGTAGAGCGCTGTCTTTGTCACGGTCAATTCCAACGGATCGTCCGACGATATCGTGACGGCAATTGCGGGCGGCGGCATTTCAACTTCGGCGACGGATTCCCTTCTTGCACTCAAGTCTACGCCGGAATCGCTCGTCTTCACGACAGCGTTGCCATCCGTTTCTTCGTCTTCGGCAATCGTTTCTGGGATTGCAAACGGCGTCGCCTTCTGCTTTTCTATCTTGTGCTGCTTGACAATGGCTCCAAGTCGCCAACGTCGATATCGGAACTCCGATTTCGGGACGGGCTCGAGAAGGGGTTCCCACACCGCGATGCGTTCGTTGAAGTAGGACACTTCTATGTCGAGGGAAGCGTCAAGCGATAGCTAAGTACAACACTGCGCAGGTAAAGTTCAATCCCAAACAAAGACACTTACGTTTGTAGACCAATTCGTCAGTTCGGCCTTGGCGCTCGCGTTCAGCGCGATGACCGGATAGAACCAGCCCTTGCTTTCATTCTCCAGTTTTATGTCAAGGTGCTCGATTTCGATCAGGATCTGCGGTTCAAAAAACGCGTCACGACGTTCTCCTCCTAATGAACCAGCTTGCCTCTTCGGCGACCGCAACGTTCGCCGCCGCCAAGGACTGAGATGACGTCTGTCTCAATTTTCTCTGCCGTTCCAACAAACTCGACTGGCGGTCAAAGGCCGTTTTGCCTGCGATCCGCGTTTGAGGCAAATTGTCTAAACGAATAAAATTTCTCAAAACATTCCGGAGCCAAAAAAGGTCGGTGCTGTGCCAGTGATTTCGAGGCTTACCTGTCTGATAGTACCACTTGCTCTTGTCAACGGGCTTTGGATCCCATATGCCACTTGGACACGTTTCAGTCGACGACGAGATCACCGGGGCCGGAGGCTCCAGTTCCTAAAATAATGCGACAGAGGTTAGAGATAGAGCGGTCTTCGAGACACGTTGCTATCGTACTTTCCACGTTTCTGTTGCACAGTTGACAATATTGAGGATGATGTGGACCATGTGCGGGCCAATCGACGCAATCACGGCCGGCGTTTCGACAGTGATTCTCGTCGTCTTTTTCACGTAACTGAGAGCGTACGTAAACTGCAAGCTCAACGGGCTAACAATCTGTAAAATCACGACGATTTTAGAATAGAAAACAAACGACCCGAAGAGTTGTCGCGGCGTACTTCAGAAGACATGGTCGTTCGTTTGTCGTAAAAGCACGTGTAGACGGTGAAATCTGGCATGCCAAGCATGGCTTTCTGTTGAGTCTCGTTCTGATAGAATCTCCCCGTCCCATTAAACTGAGAACAAAAGTGCGCGCTCGCGCAAGTCCTTTTTTGAGGCGGCGTCTTACTTGCGCTAGAATTACTCGCGTCTTCTCGTTCTTCGCGTCTTCCAATAGAAACACTTTATTGTTGTTGATCTTGACTTGGACGTCAATAGGCGTCGACGGCGGTTCGACGACAGGCATCGGCTCGGCAGCAGCGATCGGCACCGCTTCCTTGATCTTTTCAACGCTGTCTTGAACGACGAGAGACTTGACGAAGTAAACGACATTCAGGCTGAATTCGACCGCTCCCACAATGTGCAAGTCGTTGACGTAAGCCACGACTAAACAGGTAAAAGATCGATGAGGCCAGTGGGTCCCTCTCTCCAGCGTTACCTGAATTTTCGCCTTGAGCCGATCTTGTGTAGTTCACTTGAATGAGAAACTTGCTTTCAGATCCAACAACTCGACTTAGGATCCTATGTAATATCAAGATAAAATTGACCGTTGCCAGACACTTTTACGGAGACTTGAGTGTACTGTACCTTGTAATTCCGTTCTCCATGGACGGTCTCGCGTCCAACAGCACGAGGTCTTCTATTTTAGCCGATACGGACATCTTTCCGTCGGACATCATTTCAAGATGGACGGTCGGCGCGTCGATAGAGAAATCAGCTAGTCGACATTGAGAAGAAATCAGCAAGATGGCGAGTTTGTCCAGTTTGGCGTTCATCGTCATTTGCGAAAATGCCGACGACTCTTCGGGAGGTGGCGAAAGCGACGGCGACGACGGCGTCGATTTCACAGCATCCGCAGCATCTCGCGATACGGGAGGCGGAGGAGGCGCTCTAAAGAAAAAAAGATGACATGGTATACGAGGATATTTTATTCTCTACTTGGAGAGTTCCAGGGTTTCAACGAATTTCAAAGCTCTGTGAACAGTTTCTTCGTGAATGCTCACGGCGATTGATGTCACGTCCAGAGCGATTTTCATTTCGGACGAGTCGAACTTGGGAGACTCCCGATCAACCTGTCCAGCCAATCAAAAAACGAGATTGCAGAAAAGCAAAGCGCAGGGTTACCTTGTTCAAATGAAAACAAATCAAATCTTTCTCTTCAGAAGAAGAGATGACTTTCAGAGGGCGACCAGATTTTCCTATACGGAAACGAAATCACCAAAAGAAGACCAAGACTATATAGATAACCGCTTACCTTTTACCGTGTAATCAAGCAGCATGGTCTTTCGAAGCGATGCGCTCACCTCAGCGCTGTCCGTCCCAACATGCACCGACGCGACGACAGAATTGATAGAAAACTCGAGCCACGGTTGGCAGTCCGTCTCGTTTTGTGTCAGTACAGTCACCGAGACCTAGTGCAGAACGATTCTCTCCTCACTCGAACGCGTGACAGTCTCTCTATACCTCGGGAAGTTCGAAGCTCACGTCGGCAATCGCGTCTTCAACGCCAGGCGTCGGCTTTTTGACTGCGGGACCCGGCGATTTCGGAGTCAATTCCGTCTTGGGAGTCAATTCTTTCGCTGAAGGTTTTTCTAAACGACCGAACGATACACTTTCGTCTCGCGAAGGCAAACTATAAAAAACCTTGAATTTTTTTCTCTGCGGCCTTTGCTTGCGTATCTTCCACTTTCATGTTCTCGTCCAAGAAGGCCAAAACGAAATTGATGTCATCCTTGCCACCTTTAATCTAGCGAAAATCGAAATAAACATTCGCTTCAAGAATGATGGCAAAAACTCACTCCAATTTTCGGTATTTTTCCCTTGACGCTGACCATGGGCAGTCCTTCGTGCCGAGCCGACAGACACCGATCGACAGTAACACCAAGTTCAACCGGTTCAATAAGAACCATGTCTGATCCCGAGGATGATCCTTTCCTGCAAGAGAAGGCACATCAGTATCAATAGTAAATAGTATGATCACCGTAAGCTGCGCCGGTGCCCAGTGAAATATGCTAATTTTCTTTACCTCTTCAACTCGAGCTGGGTCAAGCTGACATCGAGGGAGTCTATCAGCACCTTATAAGTCGAAGCAGGCGATTCCTTGTGCAGGAAGTGATTGGCCACTATGATTTGACCCAAATTGGCTTCGAGTCGCTCGTCGCTGGAACTGCTTCTTGGCGCAACGATACACGGAGCAGCGAGATTGACATCGAGTCGAATACGAGAATCAACGTTCTCTTTCATCTAAAACAAAGCAGGGTTAACGTGATAGGAAGACGCCAGTTAGCTTACTTTGTCTCGAGCCTTCGATGCCGCTTCTACTGCCTTCTGTTTGGCTGTCTCAATAACCTCGTCACTGGGCTTGAAACCGAGAGCAAAGTTCTAGTGCATATACAGTAAAACATCCTTATAAGCAGATTTAGTCAAAGTTTACTGCACCATCATGGCTTGCACAAAATCATTGATGAAGACGATTCTCAGTGCCGCCGCGACGACATTCACTTCCACATCGGCGCAGTCCAAGTCCATCGTCTCCTTTTCGTCTTCAGTCCGATTGAAGATGCGGATCTAAAGAAACGTTGATACAATAAGAGAAAAACTAAGAAGAAACGACTACTAACGTGAGCTTTAAACAGTTCGTTCGAGCCTTCAACGATCTGCACGATCTGAACAAAAACAAGCAAACCTATAAATACAGGAATTACATTGTAAATGTATGAGACCTTCTTGTATTTGGTATCTTCAGCTCCGTCAAGAACAAAGAAATCTTTCATTCTGAATCGAATTTAATTATTTATTGCCTGTGAGACCTGTCTCTTTCTTGCCTGACATCTACGTCGATGACGTCAGTTTTCAAGGTCACGTCCGTCTTGACATCTACAGTGGATCAGTGACGTCGTCCTTCTCCTTCAAACTTTGCGATCGCGCGCGCTCTCTCACCTTGGATGTGCAGCTCGCCCAGATTTCTGTCGTCGGACATGATGACGACGCCAAATTTCTCAAGCGACGCTTCGACAGCAAATTGGGTATACGTCTTGGATTGAGACGTTAGCGGAAGGGAAGAAGCTTTTACAGAAAAGAACACAGGAGATTAGTCAATATCGATTAGAATGAGCGGTTCCGACTTTGAGCGTTCTTCACAAGATTTTCAGCATTTTCGTCCGCAGCTTCAATTAACTTTGCCTTTCTAAAATCGCGAATTCGTAGTGCATCTTTTCGTTGCAAGGAAGCGCCTCACGTCGACTCCTGAGGAATGATGCCAACAAAGAAATCGATGAGACGATGAAGACTTCGTTCTTCCGCGGTGACGTCGAGCGACGAAACAGTGGCCGTCAACTTGTGCAAAGTCAAACAATGCACCGTTTCGAATTCCGGAGAAGACGGATCCGCCTGCACACACAAACACGCAAAAAAAACTCGATAAGAAAGACGAAGCCGAGAAAAGACATTCTTTCACCTTGGTAAAGTTCACGGTAAGAAGCTGAGCGTCAGGACTGCAACTCAACATCTCCAACGGTTCGTCTGACCAAAATAGCGTCGTCACCTATCGGTTTCATAGGTACATGTTTCTAATCTTCACCTTTCGTACAGCGGTTCCTCAGGGCCAGCGGTCCCACTGAAGCGTCGACGGTCATGTCCCACGTCCTCACTTTCACAGACGATTTCACCGATTTGAGACTGAAATCGCACACTGGAGTGTCTTTGCCGTTCTTGTGCTCGGACATGACGGCTGCGATTTTTTCAATAACAAAATCTCCGACGAATTGTATGACGTTCTTTTGATCCGCTTTTTTCTCTTCCACAAAAACGTCCTCCTTAGCGACGTCGTCTTCCCTCGGCTCGTCTAGAAGCTGCTCTAAATCCATTGTACTCACACTGTCCAACGACACCAAGTCAAGTTTCGAAGCAGACACTCCAAGTTTTGATAGGGAAGGCAGTTCGGCAGGAGTGCGACTCACAACAGGCTAAATAAACAAAATAAAACTTTGATGAAATCTGTTGCTATCACTTTTCATATTACCTCTTCGCGTGGTTTCTCCAACTCGGGGAGAGGAAGGCTGTCGACAATCTAAAAATCTTTCGCTATAAGAGACAACTCATTTCAGAGGCGAGAACGTGCCTTCATTATATTTTCAATCTTCTGATCCGAAAGAGCCACTTCAATAGAGGGCAACGTCGCACCTACTTTAACGCTAGAAAAGATAAGCAGAAGGAATTACTCCTAGCCCTAATTCTGACTACGATTCGTATCGTACGTCGCCAAACGGACGTCGTCGGGAATAATGGATTTCATGAGAGTCACTTTGAGTCCGAGAGGCTGAATGACGTGCAGGGGCGAAGTAGGCAAGTGTCGGATTTCTTCCCACTTCGACTCTATGTAGAAAAGAGAGACAAACGCCTTCAACGAGAACAGAGGCAGAGACAAGATTAATTATGTAAATCACTTGAAGGAGCTAAACAGACGGAAAAGTCGGTCATGTCAAGGGAGAACTTGTCGTATGCATGCTGGTCCAGTTCCTCCTGCGTGGCAAGCTAAGGAAACCCGGTGTATTGCGAGGGTTGAATCCGAGATGAACATACCTCGGGAGAAATTTCGTCTTGAAGCTCGGACTTCATTGAAAACTTTCCCAAGTCTACAACAACGACGCTGGCAGACCTGCGTAGAAAATGCCAAAACATGGGGAGGAAAAAGGAAGGAAGGACAAGAGATCTCATACTCTGTTAATCTTCCATTCTCCGGTAAAATGACATACGGAGACTGCACGTGGATGGCCAAGTCAAAAAGCTGAGCGGCAAAGTACGTGCGACGTGCAATTGAAATATCAACAGTAGCACCAACGTACGTTTCGTTGTCCTATCGCATGCTGGATTGAAGCCCGTCCGGATTCCCTTAGGTTGCTCAGCTGATTTTGAGCCGCAGACGACACGCTAGAGGAAATATATACACGCATAATCTCCTCTAACAAAGGAACCAAGCTGGCTTACTTCTGCAGATGAACGTCGGAGGGAAGCTGAAAGAATGCAATAAGAGCGTTGATCGTGGGCTAAATAAAAACGTGAACTGGCGCAGATTTTACTAAGGGCAATCGTTACCATGTCCACCGTTATTTCTGACGGCTGCAAGGCTACTCTCAATTTCTGATCTATCTTTCTTGGCTGATTCAAAGGATTGACGTCAAAATCAACAGATACAAGTGATTGGCCTAAACAAAAGATAAGAAGAAAGTTGAGCTTTCAAAAAAAAGAGAATAGAGAGAAACTAGTACTAGGGTCTGTGAGCTGAGGCGTGAGTAGGGCTGGCACTAGACCATCTACTTCCATTCCGTAAACGCTGAAAGTCGACGACGACGCATGTACGCTGAAGAAATAGGTACAGTAGCATGTCGTCTCTTTGCTCTGTGAGCCCAGCTACCTCAATCCCTTCGCCGACGGTCGCATTTCCACTTCCGTCATTGCTCCATCCAATTTGGCATTGAGAATAGGACTGAGCAGGAGAAATAGAAACGCTAAGAAATATTGATGCTCAAATCACCTGCCGTCTTCCCCTTCGACAGACGCCACGAGAAAGACAAGTTTGAACTTCAACCGGAGTTCCACGTACTAAGAAAGCAGTCGGATCAATTCGCCGTGTAAAATCGGCCGAACGCACACCTCTTCCGGAAAGCTGGCAATCGCCGCGTCGTCACTATAGCCAATCGCGTCGTAGAGCTTTTTCTTTTCCGACTCCGGTATTTCAACCGTCTCGCCTGAAAACGCATTAACCGTTGAGAAATTAAATTGATCGCGACTTGTTCACCGGCAACTTGAGCGACGGCCACCGTTCCTTTGTCTGTCTTTTTCGTTGATCCAAACCATCGCGAAAAGAAACCCTCTTTGGCTCGTTCAGCTTTCTCCGCTTCTTGCTCTTTCTTTAATTTTCTCTCCTGCACAAAAGTTGAAAATTCGCCTGCGCGTCACACTGAACGGAGCTCACATCGGCCTCTGCTAGACCTCTCGCAAAGGTAATGCTAAAAACGTCCAGATGATCTTCCAATGACTTCGAAAAAGAGTGAAAACGGTTCGGCGTTTGCATCTGCAATAGATTGTGTATTACCTCGAGTTGGGTCTTGTCGTAAGCTTTTCCAAGAAGCTTTTTCAGATAAAGAGCTCGGTACGACTTCAGGGAGAGTCTTCGAAATCACGTGCATAAGGAAGCAAAAAGAAGCGACGTTCAAGAATCAAACGTACCTGTACTTCTTGATGTGCTTCCACGACCACATTTTAAAGCGTCTCTGGACGTCTTCCTTAAGAACTGCATTGAAGGCATACTTCCACCTAAACAAACAGACGAAATCTAAGTTAACCCTTAATTAAGGGATCTCTAGGCTAGCATCACACCAAAGTGAGACATTCTTTTTGCCCTTCGGACGTCCGGGAGCCTTGTATTTCAAATATTTCAAATTGAGTGCCATCATGTCAAAGCCTTCAATGAGGTGCATTATTTGGACAAACTGAAGTCACGGTGTCACTATGGCAAGAAGACTTGACATAAGGCCAATCGATTACCTGGCGTCGAGATAGGTGAAAGCCGATCTGCTCTAACACAAAATCCAGCAAGACCTAGAGGAGAAAATCAGTTTAGAACTGCAAACAATATGACTAGGATTTAGACGATACTCTTGGTATGTTCATGTCAGTTCCAGGCTTTTGATTCAGCATGAGCTTAGCCGATGACGTCAGAGGAGCCAACACTAAATAAGAGAATGCGACCCCGCGTTAAATTAATAGAAATCCGCGTGGTTTAATGAGAACAGCATGTTACTCAAAGGTGCAATTATAAGCTTGTCTACCCCACTCACCGTACTGATACTCTTCCGGATGACTTTGACCAACTCTGGCTATTCCGTCAAAGAAACTCTTCTGCAGAGAAAACACGTACTTGTTTGAACAAAAAAGAGTGTTTTCCTTTTGCTTGCTTGCCTTCCACTCGTTCAAAGGAAGCCCAGCCAGTTGTTTGGTATCAGAGTTCCAATACACAGAAAGGCATTTCAGTTGCAAAAGCTACCAACGAAAATATCCTAATAGGGATGAAGGTCTATCAGGTCGTAATGCCACACCTTGTAGATCCTCTCAACGGATTCCTTGATCACTTTCTCCTTATAGTTAGAATCAGTCGTTTGTGCCGACACTTCTTCCAACGTCACGCCAAAAGAGAATGGATGATCTGGATCCGAGACCTTCAAAAAAGGAGCAACACCTCCCACTATAATCACTGCGTCTACGGGCTATAGAATATCGCTTATACGTCGTCCTCGTAGCGAACGTGAATGTTTTCGATGGTGAGCTATGAAGGAAGAGGAGCACTAGAATCCTTCTCTTCGCTTTCAAATGATTTAGTGACCTCTAGATTCTTCACTATTTGCGTCACCAGTTTCTCGGCAAATCCGGCACTCTTTTCGTCTTTTGTTGAACCTGAACAAAGTCACGTGTAAGGAAGGACACGGCATGCTCACTAGCGCAGTCCTCCCTCTCCCACCCTCTTGCTCTTGACGTTTCTTTTCCTCTATCTGCTCTAATTGCTCCTTCTTCCTCTCCTTGGCTTCTTTCTCCGCTTTCTCTTTGTCATACTTGAATGCTATATTAATTCTAATTTTAGAATTTCGGACCACGAGACGTCGTTGTCAATTATCACATGTAGCAGGCGACACCAGGAGGTAGAGTCCTCTCACTGCGACGACCGTGCGAGAAGTGTACAAAGACCGCCAAGGAATCTTGAGCGTAAGATCCTCTACAGTACGAAAGACGAATTGTGAAAACCACAACAATACCCACCACTCCCACACCACGAAAAGACTCATCAACACCCCTTTGCGACAGATTGATCTCAGGCTCCTCCTCCCTCCCCCGAGGGCAAAAGGACGCGTCGCAATAGTGAATGCATGCGTCTGCCATCGAACTTACGCAGAAATCCAGATCGAATTCGTATAGGCAGGTTCAAGTCGGCCTATAGGGCGGAGAAAAGACGGTGCGAGTGGAAATTGGAACCGCATTGCGTGGCGCCTGCTCCAGCGCTTTCCTACCAGCGCATCCGGCTTCACTTCGAGCTCTTTCAGAGTTACATCGCCTAAACGAGGCCATGCGTTCGTCGTTCGAGCGCTCCGCGATAACGCTTACCGCTGAACACGCTCAGTTTTAGCTGCGACGAGTCCAAGTTCTTTACGTAGGGCTTTAGAAACTTGTTCAGTATTGCAACGACAAGTCCCTCGAACATTTTGATGCGTCGACGACGCTGCGGGGTGCTGCGAGGTTTTCTGCCGTTGTACTAGCGTGCGCCTTGCCGCTCACGTGCTGACGTAGGCGTGTCAGCCCGAGCACGCTCTCGCTGCGACACGTGAGTCGAATAATAAGCTTCGAAATTCCCTTACTTGTAACGAGGGCTTCACAGACGAGTGGTATAAGTTTGTTCGTATGAAGCCTGCCAAGGTCCCGCATGTAAGGTGGGTACGCGGGTTCAAATCCCGAAGAGGAAAAGAAAAAGTTTTTTTTGCAAAAAACATCATGCGCACTCTGCCCCCCCGAAAAAAATTGAGACCTCCCTGTCCCACCGCCCACCCACGGGCAGAGTGCGCCGCCCGCTTATTTTACGTCGCCGGGTGCACGACAATGGATTTGCGGATTTGCGTCGCTCCAAACGATGGAAGCGGCTTTGCAGCGAGAAAAGGTCGAGTAAAGCACGCGGCTATGCAAAGGAAGGAAACGGGGCGCGGGGAAGGTAGTGAGCCTTAGACATTTCTGAAAACAAACCGTCGCTTTTTCTTCAAAAAGCCCACGCTGCTTTGTCACGTGGTAGAGTACGTGCACTTCTTTGGAGTCGTGGAGCCGTGGACTTTTCAAGGGAAGGGCAGGGACGTTTGTTGCCGGCACGGCTCCGTTCTATGGCACAGAGCCAGTTGCGCGTGATCACAGTGTGATACTACCATACATGGCAATCACACGTACGGCTTCAGGTTTCCCAATGTCTATCACGTGGGGCGCCCCACGCACGTGAAAGACATTCCGGCGCGTTTATTATTCATCGGCTAATTAGCTACAGCTGCAATCAAAACTTGAAACGACCAAAAAAGTTATTACTTCGACCCGGAAGTCTCCCCCCTTTTGCAAAAGCACTATCAATATCGCCATATGACGGCATATCGCTCAGATTTCCAAACGCAGCCACGGCCGGAGACTGCGTCATCATCTTTTGGCACGCCATTTGAATATCAGAACTCGTAACACTTTCTAGAAAAATTAGGCTGCGCGTGTGCAAAGGAAAACCGCTAAGCAACTCACCTATCCTATCGCACAGCTCTTCAGGAGATCGTCTTTTACCAGTAGCCAAAATTTGCCTACAAGACAAACGACAATCGGCGTAGAGAAGAAAAGTCGCCATGCTACGCCTATACCTTCCTATGTCTTCAAAAACAACCGTCCTTGACTCGAGATTCATCATTAGCATCGACTGTAACTGCTTCTTGGCTCGAGACAGTTCTTCCTATAATATACGCCAAAAACTGCAAATGATTTTAGTGACCACGAAAAGCCCATACACTTCCATAAGGCTTGGAGAGTCTCATAAACTCGTCCATCAACACTTGAACCAAGTCAGGTAACTTAAAAGAAAAGATCTCTAGCACGGACTCCCCAGTGCATTGTCGGCGTACCTGATTAGGAGAGGCGCTTCCGTAGATACAGAATAGTCCAGAATCGGAGTACGAGTGATGATAAGCGGTCGCGTTTTGCACCCAATGGTACCGATTAAGAACGTCCGTGTAGAGTCGCGAATACATTCCCTTGCCGGGACCGCCCGCCGAAAAGGAGCCCCCGCCGCCGAGGAGAACGTTCAGAACAGAAAATGGAAAGAAGTCGGGATCATGAAAGGATGCCGCTTCGAAGCCTATGGCCACGTGGGCCAACTCGGGCAGAGGATTCAAAACGAGTCGCTGAGGCTCACTATCACTATGATTCTAGCGAGAAGAGTCGGACACTCTTTACCTAGACTAATGTTGCCCTCTTACTGTGACAATACCCCCTGTGTACTGGGATACTGATTCGTCCACTCTTGTCGGTGTAACGACTCTGTCCTCCCAAGCTGGTGTGACGCCACTGAATGTCTCGTGAACTGTCTCCACGAACGAGTCGTGCTGAACGCCCACGCCGCAGACGGTTATTCGCGACGGAACGAAGTATCGTTTTAGTACGCTAAGCACGTCCTTCTCCGATACGAGATCAACGCTGTCGCTAGGACAGAACTTGGAAAAGCCGAGGGTATTGTTCCTGTATGCGGCCTGGGGGAAAAAGAGACGTCAAGGCTCTGAAAAACCCGTTTCAAAAACTTCCTTACTGCGTGTATTAGTTCCGTTAGAAGTGGCTCAGGATCAAGTCGTCGCTGGAGTTCTTCAATTTGAAACTGGACTTCTTCTCGCTGACTATCGATCTGAAGAGATGAATTGGTTACTATGCATTCAAGACAATAGAGTAACCGACGTCCTCCGCTGTGACGATCGGCTGAAAAAGGGACTCGGACAATACGCGCAGTAGAGACGGAAACGAACTCGAGAATCCCGTCAAGGCATACATAAAGGCATCCCTATCAAGAAAGATATATAAAATTATGGAGCCGACCACCAGAGTTGTACGGGTGGAGCCCGTATAACGGCGGAGGGAGGCTCTCTCAAACGTGATCTTAGGGCCGGAAGTGTCTGTCTGTCTGTCTGTATGTCTGTTCGTCACGCTCGGTATTGTGACGTAACTTAAAAACCCGTTTTTCGTACAGCGCATGCGCGAAATGGGGCCCAAAACGGTGACCCGAAAAAGGCGATTTACGGCGCGGATAAAGCGTTTTTTCTTTCATAAACGAAAAAAATGCTTAGAAACCCTTATTTCCAATTGATCTGTGCTATTTTCCGTGTTATAAATGCCCTGAGAAACCGAAACGACGGTTTTGATTGTTACGCTCTGACGTCACAATCAAAAGTATCCACTCATGTACAGTATGTGGGTGGGTACGTACGTACGGGTAACAGGAAATATGACCCGTACACATGCATAGGTCCTCCTCAATACACACAGAGCACATTATCAAATAGGGCTTGTGCACGTGACGTCACAGGCGACGTCACAGTCTTTTGTTTGGGCATGACGCGCGTTAGGGTTTCAGAAATTGTCCTCTATCTGCGCGATACTACCTTTCTTCCGCGTAACCACCATAAGATATATAGAAGCATGCTATAGGCGTCGTTCGGCGCCTATTCCGTGGTATTTCTCCGTGTTTTCGGCGAGTTATATCGATGAATGGGCGGGGACTTCCGACGAAATGGGCGTTTTCGATGTGCTCTCATTCCTCACCAAAGCATCCGATTGCACCGAGACTTTACCACGTTATAGGCACATGATTGATCTTCACATTCATGGCCAAGATCTGGCAAGAAGAGGTTTAGTTTCGCACTTTGGGTCCTGTTTGTAACACCACTTAGCGCACGCGCTTCAACTCCTTCTTTCTCGTTTCTGTAGTTCTAACTCCCTGTGTCGTCGATGGAATGTTGAGAGAAGGTATTAGTTTGTACCTCGCCACGAAATCGCGAATGTGAACACACTATTTCGCGCCCTAATCAGGCACCACAGCTCAAGGACGCAGCGCTTCTGCTGAGAATGCAGCCACGCTAATTCATGCACATAATTAACCAACGGCGTTCTTTTCTGCATAATGTACAGTGCGTCCTTGGGCTGTGGTGCGTGATACGGCGCGAAATTGTGTGCGAACATTTGAGATTGCGCGGCGGGATACAAAGTTATGCCTTCTCTCGACATGCGCGACATACGAAATCCACGGCACAGGGAGTTAGAACCACTGAAACGAAAAAAAAGCGAAAAAAAGCGTTGAAACACGTGCGCTAAGTGGTGCTACAAACAGGGCCCAAAGTGCGAAACTAAACCTCTTCTTGCCTGGTCTTGGCCATGAATGTGAAGATCAATGATGTGCCTATAACGTGGTAAAGTCTCGGTGCAATCGGATGCTTTGGTGAGGAATGAGAGCACATCGAAAACGCCCATTTCGTTGGAAGTCCCGCCCATTCATCGATATAACTCGCCGATATCACGAGAAATGTCACGGAATAGGCGCCGAACGACGTCTAAATCATGCTTCTACATATCTTATGGTGGTTACGCGGTAGAAAGGTAGTATCGCGCAAATAGAGGACATTTTCTGAAAGCCTAACGCGCGTCATGCCCAAGCAAAAAGCTGTGACGTTGACTCTGACGTCACTGTGCACAAGCCCTATACAGTACGTCAGGAAAGCGCCTAATTAGGAAAACATTGCAATCTTGCAAGTATTTACAGTATGTAGGTAGGACTGAGCTGTAGTAGCTAAAACGGCTGTAATGACCACGTGAATATGTGACAACATAACTTATGTTGTCATAACATAGTGTGATGTAATACTTTTTGACGTCACACTATGTTATGCACTCGCGTACGGTAAGCGGTGGGAGGCTCTGCATGATGGCAACACGGTGAACACCGGGCCATCATTCTCTAGTTATTATGGAGCCGACCACCGCAGTTGTACGGGTGGAGCCCGTATAACGAAGGAGGGAGGCTCTCTCAAACATGATCTTAGGACCTGAAGTGTCTGTCTGTCTGTCTGTCTGTCTGTCTGTCTGTATGTATGTATGTATGTCTGTTCGTCACGCTCGGTATTGTGACGTAACTTAAAAGCCCGTTTTTTCGTACAGCGCATGCGCGACAAAGAGCTCAAAACGGTGCCCCAAAAAAGGCGATTTACGACGCGAATAAAGCGTTTTTTCTTTCATAAACGGAAAAAATGCTTAGAAACCCTTATTTCCAATTGATCTGTGCTATTTTCCGTGTTATAAATGCCCTGAGAAACCGAAACGACAGTTTTGATTGTCACGCTCTGACGTCACAATCAAAAGTATCCACTCATGCCGTATGTGCGTGGGTATGTACGCGTGTACGGGTAACAGGAAATATGACCCGTACACATGCATAGGTCCCCCTCAAATACAGAATACAGAGCACATTATCAAATACACTACGTCAGAAAAGCGCCTAATTAGGAAAACATTGCAATCATGCAAGTATTTACAGTATGTACGTAGGAGTGAGCTGTAGTAGCTAACGGCTGTAAGGACCACGTGAATATGTGACAACATAAAAAATTATGACGTCACACTATGGTATGCACTCTCGTACGGTAAGCGGTGGGAGGCTCTGCATGATGGCAACACGGTGAACACCGGGCCATCATTCTCTAGTTAGTGTCCTTTTTTCAACACCGCGATTTCCCTCTAGACTACTTCCCTAACGTATCCACAAAACATGCGTCGTCACCTGTGATACTGACAGTCAGCGAGTCCTCCGTTCTTGTCCAATTCTTCCAGAATTGAATCCCTCGAAGGCCAAGTTTTGGAGCGCTAATTGAGAGAGAAGTTTCTTTCTCTGCAAAATTTGGAAATTACTCCTCTGCTACTTGGAAAGCGAGCTTGGAAAGAAAGTGGGATACGCCGGGTGTTACATCGACTTCGTATCTCGGGCCGAAATCGACCATGGCTGCGTTGAAATTCGTTGCGAATGGCTGCCGATTTGCGATTGGTTTACCTCCTATTGTGCAGTGCTGACCGAGCGCATCTTCGGTGGCAATTTTGAGACCGCTGTCGAGGAGTGTGACGTGCGTTACGCGTTTTGGCAGATTCTCGATTCCCACAGGATTTCCGATAGGTGCGTTTGGAAGAGGACGATCCAAAGGAACGTTTGTGAACGCCTGGGACGAGAGAAGTCTTCGTACCCGGCGACAAAACGCCATTGCACCTTACCGTAGCGCACTTTACCGTAGCGCACTTTACCGATGTAAACATCCGGGTTTGGGAATTAAAATATAAAAAACACGTGCACAAATCTGACAGACATAGAAAACAAGTGGGTTTGCTGCAGCACCAAAAGACCTGCTCACGAGCACTGTGCACCGGTGCAGCCATATTCCTTATGAATGAACAATTTGAATTCATCCACCTGCCATACGCAGAAAAGAGGGAGATTTTTAATTAGAGCATTAGTTTATCATAAAAGTACAATACCAATTTCTGATCAGCAGTAGCAGTGCCATACAAATTTTTTAGTTGAAACGGATCTTTGTCAATGTCAAAAAGTTCGTATTCGACTGGCGTGCCAAAGGACAACTGCACGGTAAAAATGAACACACGCATGCTGGTGTAACTGAAATTATTTACCTCGGTGCGACTGTTGTAGAATTCCGCGTAGACATAATTGTGAGTATCATTTATCAGCCTTGCAGCCAAATATGTGTTGTTTGTGCCGTCAACCAGATGATCCATGCGAGTCACGTTTCCTAAGCTCCAGTATCTATTACAGATTTACTGATGGAGCGATATGGAAGAGTAAATTTTCTCTCACTCAATCATGTACATCTCTCGCCAACTGCCTGGCGCCGAGTCAGCCTTCGTTTTAACCACCTGCTTCACAAACGATTTGCCGTTCATGAACTCTGGCACTTTGGCTCCAGCTAGTTCCATGATTGTGGGAGCGATGTCTACATTGCCTAGAGAAGAACGGTTCAAGTTCGACCCTACGAGTTATTGTTCGCTTACCGGATATTCCTTTAAAATGACTCCCAGCCTCTATTCCAGGTCCGCGGATGAGAAAGGGAACTCGAATATCATGCTAGAAAAATAATCTAAAATTCCGCAATAGTTAGAACGGCATGGCTGCGACACCTCATACACTTGCAGTTTACACATTGGCAAACGAAACTACGATTGGAATTAATTAATATAATAAGGAGAGAACGATGTATTTGATTTACCTGTCCCAATTGGTATCCGTGATCGCTAGTCAACATAATATAGGTATTGTCCAACTCTCCTTTGGACTTCAGAAGATTGACAACAGCAACAATCAGATCATCAACTGAAAGAAGCGTCCTCCATCTGAAAATGTTACATACAGCAAATTAAAACTACAAATTTATTTCGACCTGTTACGAAACAATTCATCGATTTCTCCCTCTTCCTTATCAGCCGTCAGGGGTTGTTGCTGTCTGACGACCCAGTGATGATCAAGAGCGGAATAGTTATAATTGGGTGTACGAGGAGCTGTCAGATTACTAAAGGCGTCAGCATACCACTAAAGCATTTGCTATACATTTTTACGTATATCAATGACGTGGGTTTTTACGGGTGCTGGAGTCGCCGGAACGTGAGGTGCGTGTGGCGCTATGTAGGTAAAGAAGGGCTGGCCTTTTTTAAGAGCCTACATGAAAAGGCTAATTAGTTAGCTCTATCTACACCTCTCTATGGGATTCTTTGACTTCGTTTATAAATTTGATTGTGTAGTTTCCTAAAATTGACGTCAGATAGTCGCTGGGATTAGTCCCACTTTCAAAGTATCGTCCGTTGTAGGAAAACGCGTTTTTGAAGTAGCGTCCGTCCTAAGAATTAGACAACCACAGTCTACTACATATACAGTGAGTTGTTGGTGATCTCATCGTCATACATTGCACATTGTCAAATAGTCATCGAAACCCGGAAGCTTTTGGGCGCCGGTTTTTTTGCAGTACGGTGCTACACCATTGGGATTGAGCAGTTTTCCGTATTGTCCAGTCACGTAGCCAGTCTTTTGGAGCCAATTTCCCAGCATTTCCGCTTCGAAGACGGAATTCGTCACGTTCATATGCATGCATCCGCTTCCGTCTGTCGAATGAATGTTGTGCGGATAGAGGCCAGTTAAAATCGTCGCTCTCGACGGGCAGCTGCCAGTGAGACAGAGAGAGAGAGAGAGAGAGAGAGAGAGAGAGAGAGAGAGAGAGAGAGATCAGATATTATCCACCCTGTTGACACGCCCCCTCGTACCAAACTGGCGTCGTGACGAAAAAATTGTCCAGCGTTGCGCCTTCGTCTTGAATAAGCTTTCGCGCATTTTTCATCGGCGTCAAACCCCCCAACTTGATATCTTGATCGTCGGTGAGGACGAATACGATATTGGGTGGCTTGCAGTCGACGTACGACGAAAGAGCGACGACGGTAGCAAGTGCAAAGGCAACAAAACTATGCATTGCTCAAACGCAAATTCGACAACAAGCTCACGTGCACTAAAACCCGTATATGAAAGACGAGAGCGCTTTGGGGAGTCTGATCTTTTCAACTATTTTTTACGCTACGTTAACTAATTAGCAGTCAGGTAAGTAAGTATCTAATGAGGAGGAAGTATAGCTGACGGAACAGAAAGAACTCGCGTGTCCACAACTTCGCAATCAATTTGCAGCAGTGCTACTTCGTCCTTCGGAAGGTTCATAGAATCTAGAACAGCCTGACGTGAAAAATTCAAATCTAAACATTTTTCTTTTTTCTTACCATTTCGGAAAGGTGGTGGCATCATAAAAGCCATTTTGGGCCTTTGAGTCTTGTTGTTGTGCGTACCAGAGAAGACAATGTGATCCTACGAAAGGAAATCTTGCAATATTGGCTTTTGCAGCCGTGGCGCGTGTACCTTGAGGGAAACAACGTAAAACGTATCTTGCTGACGGTTGATGGCCTTGACAAACGCCTCGTAGTCAATTCTAACAAAGACCCCTTTATAACCAATATAAAAAAAGAAAGAAAAAGATTCACACACCTGCCAGGATTTCCAAAAATTGACAGTCCTGACGTCATTCGTCTAGCTGAATCCAGGGCAACAAGATCCGTTGACTTGGCACACTTTCCCCTCCTTTTCTATACCCCAAAAAACACAGAAACTATTCTAAACTCCATGGGATCAAAGGCTCCATTTAACATTACAGTATTGATCAATATGTACCCATTTAGCCTTAGGCGCGCGAAACTAACCTTAGTCCTTCTAGGCAACCTTCCCTTTCCAAACGACGCAGTCAATTTCTGCGCAACCCTAACGCCCCCAAATCAATTAATTAATAAAGTACAAGACCATACTGTATACTCACCTGTCCGTCTCAGGCATCAACTCCTCAGGAAGTCTCATCAACGCTGTGCTGTTTCTTCCACTGCTATCCTCGTCATTATAATAATTCTCCGCCTTCTCGCTCTTCTTTCTCTCCTCTTCCAATTTCATTACACTCAAAACCGACTCAACATTTCTTTGCTGCAGGCTCTCTTCCCTTCCGGGTACGTATGCCAGTAGAGCTCTTCCAGGCGCTGCTCGATGCGCCGCCAGTCCACTAGCATCTTTCTCAAGGGACCCCCGATAAAAAAACAAACTGAAAAATAAAAAAGGTAATAATACTCAGATTTCAGCAACGGCACGCATCGTTTACTTAGAAGGCAAGAGAAGACCAAGACTCATTGTCACAAGGCAAATCGCCAACAGATAAGCAGGCCGATGATTGGTCGACAGAGACGTCGTACCAGACCTTTGAGACCTTAGCACGGCGTTCTAAATTTAGAAGCAATGAATTAGATTATCGTAACTGCTTCTCGTTCCATTCAAGCTCACTTCCTCCTCTAATTGCTGAACTCGTTCTCTGAGTAATCTATTCTCGTGCACCAGCTGAGCTTGCTCTTCGGAGAATCGTTTTACTTGAGTCTCTAAGCCGGCAAGTTCCTACAGCACAGACATTCGTATTTCTACCAGATTAATTATTTATTTGTTCTTCTCCTTCTTCACCTCTCGTTTTCGTTTTCGCGACAAATTCGCCGACTCGCGATTCTTGATCATCCTCATTCGTTTTTTATACTGCTTTACCTTTATAGAAAAAAAATATTCGAATTCATATCATTACAGAAAAAGACACGCACGTCGTCTTCTGACGGATTTGGAGGCAAGCTCGGCAACGTTGGCTCGGGCTTCGACTCCTTCTGCTCCGGTAAAGGAGCTCGAGCAATAGACCTCCTCTAAAAAATTTTAATTAAAAATCACTAAACTGACAATTTGCCCGGATAAGTCTCACCTTGGAGAGAATGGCTTCCACTTTCGGTTCCAACACTACAACCTTCTCCTCCTCCTTCGGTTGCTGAGTGACAATTGCAGAAGTGGGCGGGGCAGTCGTCTGAGGCGAGCAAACGCCAGAATGAAGCTAAAATTAATTTTATTTATCAATTAATTAACCAATCGGGTGTTTTTCGTACGAGAGATTCGGGTGAGCTTGGCAGCCATGGGATTTCCGTACGCTGCGAGTCTGCGAATCACGTGATCGTAGAGAACGTTCGAGAAGGAGCCGAATACGCGAGCTAACCGTTTATTTCTTCCAGAGATGAGAGAATGTAGTCGTTTTGCGTCGAATCGATTGCGTCTGCGCTCTAAAGTTGGATTCGGTCGGATGTTTGAGAAACAAAAGACGATTTTATGTACTTCTGGACACGAAAACGTGTCGGGAATGTCGGAAAAAAGAGCTTCGGTGTCATTCAAAACAAATCCAGTGGCTCCTACGACAGAAAACGTTAAAAAAGTGTGTAAAAAGTTATCGAAACTGACCCACTACATTCCCTCTCTTACCCCAAAGATCAGTGGAATAACTCGTTAAAGGATCATCGGTCGCATTGTTGAGAAAACCCCAAATCCATCGAGATCCTTCGGTCTGACAGTTGTCCGGGAGTTCGCGACAAACGAGTGAGCTTATTCGCAGAAACGAGCCTTAGCGCGCGCAACTCAGCCTTAGCGCGCGCAACTTAATTACACAAGAAAGCTAAGTTTTACATGTAGTTTTAATAATGATGCACTGACACTGTGTTCTTTGATCGGTTGTAGTAATGTCACTGAGTGCAGCCATGTGATGGAAGAGGTAAATGTATTTGAGACAAAAAACGCGGCAATACAGGTGTAGTGCCAACGTGACTGTCGTGACACCATAACAATAGTGCCAACGTGACTGTCGTGACACCATAACATAGAGCATCGCGTGACATTGCGATCATTGTGGGCAACGTGGCATTATGGCACCGTGGCATTGTGGCAGCGTGGCGTTGTGGCACCGTGGCACCGTGGCACCGTGGCATTGTGGCAACATGGCTTTGTGGCAATGTGCATGGCGCCGTGGCCGCCCAGCTGCCACGGTGCCACACTCATCCCGTTAGCTAGAGAAATGGCTTGTACTCTTGGGAAATGAGAGGTTATGTTCGTGAAAGTAGTGTGACAGTGTGGCAGAAAAAGTACAGTATCATCTCTGGTTCACTGCACTTACGCCAGCAGTTTATTGTAATTGTATCACCGTATACCAGTACAAACTGAGCGATGCACCCTGGCGCAATATCGTAGCGCATACCATGTTATTGTCGCTTTGTTCAGCAGGCTGCCCCGTTGCCACGGTGCCACGCTCCTCTGCCTCTAAAATTTACTGCCATACTGCTACATTGCCACAATGCCACAGTGCCACAACCCTGAATCTAAGAATTCGCCAAAGTAAATATGGAGAGTTCTCACTTTCACGGTTTATTTTTGACTTTTGACGAAATATCTAGCAGCTTCCGTCCTACCCATTGAGGAAAGACGATTTGCTTTTCACAGCAAAAACAGCTGCTTTATAGTCGTTGAAGTAGCCTCAGAAGGCGGCTTCCTATTTGCTTCTTTGAGATCTACTCGCCGAATACATCATAATGGACTGCCAGACAGTTCTTGTTGTGGCTCCTGCTTCTAACGATTTTTGAAAAGGATTGCACCTAAATAAATCAGAGTACTCTAGAATCAAACGAGTTGACATACAATTAAGAGTTCTCACACGTTCATTACTTCTGTGACAAAGTCTGCGTACACATTTCAAGTGGAAGAAGAGGAGCAATGGTGGCTGTCATTGGCGAGACGGCATCAGCTCCTTCATTGACATTGACGTACCTAAAACCAAACTAAGAACGTTAACTTTGCACACGCGATCACAGTCGTACCTGTGACCAAGACTAATAAAATAGGAGACCCCTGTCGAAGCTTCATTAAAGAGGGCTCTTAAAAGATGCTGGCTTAGTCTCTGTTCCGGAGTTTGCTGTCTAATTTGCTCGTTCATGGATATGATAACCCATCGACTCAAAGTTGTAAAATTACACTTATCATTCTAAACGCAGCTCTTAATTAATCATACCTTGCCTGTCCCCTTAGTCCATGTTTGAGGTGACAATGAACGAGCATTGAGGAGTTTGATTTCCTCTTTTAAACGTGGAATACGTCGTACGACCCTACGTTGGTGACCTATACTTTGTCGACCGAAAGAGGCAATTTTTGGTTTGTCGTTGCCTCTTTCGGTCTGAGTTGACTGCCACGCTGCAACATTGCCACAGCGCCCCATGCCTTGCTATCACGGCCGGAACAAGTATTATGACATTAGGCGCTGGCGGGCAGCGACGACCCGACGTTTGTGACCTTAGTCTGCCTGGGGACCGAAAGAGGCAGCGACGATCCTACTCTAATAAAACAACGACCGGAAAAGGCGGAACCCTATGTGTATGACCGCAGGTGCCTTTTCCGGTCTCCGTTGCCTTTTTCGGTCCCGGGCTAAAGTTTAGGTTTGTCGCTGCCTCTTTCGTTCTGGGTTGACTGCCACGCTGCTACATTGCCACAGCGCCCCATGCTTTGCTATCACGGTTGCAAAAAGTATTATGACATTAGGCGCTGGCGGGCAGCAATGAACCTACGTTGGTGACCTTAGTCCGAAAGAGGCAGCGGCGACCCTACTCTAACAAAACAATGACCGGAAAAGGCGGAACCCTATAGGGTCGTTGCTATCGTACAGTGTATGACCGCAGTTGCCTTTTCCGGTCTCCGTTGCCTTTTTCGGTCCCGGGCTAAAGTTTAGGTTTGTCGCTACCTCTTTCGTTCTGGGTTGACTGCCACGCTGCCACATTGCCACAGCTCACGTGCCTTGCTATCACGGCTGGAACAAGTATTATGACATTATGCGCTGGCGGGCAGCGACGACCCGACGTTGGTGACCTTAGTCCGAAAGAGGCAGCGGCGACCCTACTCTAACAAAACAATGACCGGAAAAGGCGGAACCCTATAGGGTCGTTGCTATCGTACAGTGTATGACCGCAGTTGCCTTTTCCGGTCTCCGTTGCCTTTTTCGGTCCCGGGCTAAAGTTTAGGTTTGTCGCTACCTCTTTCGTTCTGGGTTGACTGCCACGCTGCCACATTGCCACAGCTCACGTGCCTTGCTATCACGGCTGGAACAAGTATTATGACATTATGCGCTGGCGGGCAGCGACGACCCGACGTTGGGGACCTTAGTCCGAAAGAGGCAGCGGCGACCCTACTCTAACAAAACAATGACCGGAAAAGGCGGAACCCTATAGGGTCGTTGCTATCGTACAGTGTATGACCGCAGTTGCCTTTTCCGGTCTCCGTTGCCTTTTCCGGTCCCGGGCTAAAGTTTAGGTTTGTCGCTGCCTCTTTCGTTCTGGGTTGACTGCCACGCTGCCACATTGCCACAGCGCCCCATGCTTTGCTATCACGGTTGCAAAAAGTATTATGACATTAGGCGCTGGCGGGCAGCAATGAACCTACGTTGGTGACCTTAGTCTGGCGACCGAAAGAGGCAGTGAAGACCCTACTTTAATAAAACAACGATCGGAAGAGGCGGAACCCAAAGGGTCGTTGCCTTTCAGTTGCATGCCTTTTCCGGTCGCCGTTCTAGGGTTGTCGCTGGCTCTTTCGTTCGCCGTTCTATGTAGTTGCGTCTTCCCGTCGCTTAGAAGCCCTGCACGCTCGACTTCGTCGAATGACTCCTATGCATCTTGGATCACTACAAATATATACCACTTTCTGCCTGTATGTCAGTTTAATTAAGTTGGCAGATTGCCTCACTGCCACGCGACCACACACGATGGCTTTCTGTATTTGAAAACTGCGCAAGGTTTTCCTGTAAGTAACGGTGCCAGTGTCACTTTGGCAGTGAGGCAGCATACCTATACGCATCGAACAAAGTCCGATCGGGAGTCTTGTAACAGTATCACAATGTTGCTTTTGCAGTACGGTTAGGGTTAGGGTTGGTAGTGATGGTAGTAACAAAAACTTTGCAGCAGTTCAAAGCAGCAGTGAAGGAGCTCTGCTTTAAGGAGCTCTGCTTTACGCATGCAAGAGAAAGTTCTTGAAAAGCGGCAGCGCAGGTCGACTTGTTGGCTTGCATTACATCAGGCTTCTGCACCTTAAATTTTGCTGCTTTTTCTTCTGTAACCGATAAGGTCAATCGATTTTTAACGCGAAATTGCTGTACTCCGATAAAAAAAGATCGCCATGTAACGTAAGAAACGCAAGGTGGAAAATATTGCATCTGCAGCCTTGAGAAAGTGGCTTCCACAAAGAAATTTTGGCAACAGCGGCAGTGAACGAACTTATATTTTACTGCTGTCTCTTTCTTACATTTGCGCTTACCTATATTGAGGAAAGCACGAACGGGATTCTTCTAACAGAATTGCCATATTGCTTTACAGTTTAGCATGCGTCGCTTCCTGCCGGGAATACACGTAGCAATGATTTTGCAAAAGTTGAAACCAGCAGTAAAGGACCTCTGCTGTATTTACGGTGCAAAAGCCTGTATCGTGAAGTACAAGCCCAGAGACAATTTCCGCCTTTCAAGAAGTTTATTTTCTTCTTCTGCGAGAAAGAGAGTAAGGCACTTCGAGAATCAATTTTTACTGCTGCTACCAAACAAATACTCTTACACGATTGCTTGAGTCTTCTCTAGTTTGCCACGGTGTCACTTTGCAACATTGCCACGTTGCCACGCTGCCACGCTGCCACGCCGCCACGTTGCCACGTTGCAACGTTGCAACGCTGCCACGTTGCCGATGCTGCAGTGTATTCATGACACGACACTATACTGCTACAGTACTGCAGCCAGTGTCACACTAGCACATATACACATACTACAGTGGTACTTTCACACGTATTAGCATCATTTGTAATTGAGCAGCACTAAGGACGTAGTGCTACAGCCAATGGACTGCTACGTGGCCCACTTGCCACGTCAACATTGAAGCCACTCTATAAGGAGTTTAGTGCAACATGCAGCTAATGGACATGCCACAGTTGCCACGTTGACACTGAAGCCACTCTAAGGACTTGGTGCAACTGCAGCAATAGGACACGAAACTGCTACGCCATATGCCACGCTGCCACTGTGCCCTTTTGCCTCTGAAGCCCCATTGGCCACTAAAAGCCCATTGCCCATAAAGCCCCCGTTTTTCCACGTTTACATTTAATTCCTCTAAATTCTTTAGTTCTTAATGCAGCAAATGGATTTGCCACAGATGCCACGTTGACACTAAGCCACTGTAAGATCTTGGTGCAACACGCAACACTAAAACTGCTACCGGTACGCCATATGCCGCATTGCCACCGTGCCACTGAAGCCCTTTAGCCACAATTGCCACTGAAGCTCCTCTGCAACTGTAGCCCGAGTGCTCGTCGTGCTAAAAACGAAGAAACGTTGCTTTTTTGCACTGTGCGTCGATAATTGCAATGACGAATTATTTATGCATGAATAATAACAATTTTGCAGCGTAAAGCGATGCGTAGATTACCTTTTATACAGCGTAGTTGATGGCAATAAAATTGCGACGTACATCACGTGATATGTTTGCGCGCGCTACGGCTCGTTTCTGCGAATAGGCACGCTCGCGACAAACTGGTCTCACGTGACACATTTCCTGTAGCTTTTTTTTCTTCCTCCACGTCGTTATGCCGGGTGATCCCAACAGTTTTGCGCAACCAAAAGTGTATTTGTGCACTCACATTCACCTCGACTTGGAGGCGAATTTCGGAACGAAAACGTTGGATGGCCACGTAGAATTGATCGTAGTGAACAAAGAAGCCGGAAATCACACCTTGGTGGATTTCTCTTTCTCTCAATCGTCGTAGCGTCGACGTTCTTGTTTTTTGTTTCGCAGGTGCTCGATACGAACAAGTTAGACATTCGTTCCGTTATCGATTGCAAAAACGACAAAAACTTGGAATACGTGCTCGACGAGCCGGTGGGAACTTACGGGCGTGCCCTCAAGATCACGCTGCTCAAACATTCGAGCCAAGAGTACGGCCCAAGAGTACAGAGACACGCCCTTTGCTGACATCATAATTCCTACGTTCCCCCGCCCCCGTGTAGAGGCGCCGAAACAAAAATCCGGATCAATTACGCAACGACTCCGGCGTCGCTGGCCGTCCAATGGCTCACACCCGAGCAGACGGCCGGTAAGAGGTATCCCTATCTTTTCACTCAATGTCAAGTAAGCGAGTCAATATGTACCATAAATAGTAGTACGTAATACATGTCGTACCTTTGCTGTACAGTCGATTATGGCTCGAAGTATGTTTCCCTGTCAAGATACACCGTCTGTGAAAATAACCTACACAGCCACGGCGAGTCTATAGTCTCGTCTGCTCTGACGTACATGGCTGATCTTTTTGCATGCAGATCACGGTTCCTGAGGAGTTGACTGCCCTGATGAGTGCAGTTGCTCAAGAGAAACAAAAGCACTCTTCTTGCCAGGGAAAAAATGTTTGTTCTTTTGAACAGAAGGCAAGAAACGCTTTGTTTTTTATATATAACAGTTATCTCACTATTCATCTCCCTAGGTACCAATACCTTCTTATCTCATTGCATTGGCTGTTGGTGACGTTGAATCCAGGTGAGATTGTACTCACGTATATTCGTTTTTCCTCTAACCCTTGTCTCAGGGATATTGGCCCACGAACGAGAGTTTGGAGCGAAAAGGAAGTCGTCGATCAAGCTGCTTATGAATTTGCCGATGTAGTGCTACGTACTGTACGTCATTAGCACTCTCATTTTAATTCTTTTTTCTAGACTGAAAAAATGCTCGTTGCTGCCGAAGAGATGCTCGGTCCTTACGTTTGGGGTCGATACGATCTTCTTGTACTTCCTCCGTCGTTTCCTTTTGGAGGAATGGAAAATCCGTGTCTCACGTTCGTTACGCCTACTCTTCTCGTAAGCTAGGCAAAAGATAAATTAAATTACATTTGATATATACATACACACATGTATATATATCTTAGGCCGGTGACAGATCCCTTGCGAACGTGAGTTTTAGATACCTTTCAGGCTATTTATCATTGAGAAAATAGGTTGTTGCTCACGAAGCGGCGCACAGCTGGACGGGAAATTTGGTGACAAATTACAATTGGGAGCACTTCTGGTAACATAAAGTCAGACGTTTTTCCCCATCATTTCCCAGAGTCTCTCCCTAGGATGAACGAAGGATTCACTGTCTACTTTGAACGAAGAATTCTCGGAGCTCTTTACGACGAAGAGACCAGACAGTTCGCCTTCGTTGGAGGATGGAATACGCTGCAGAGCGAAGTGAGTTTCAGGTCGGTTCATCGAGGAGCGAGCTCTGTAAGTTTTTCTTGAGGTCAATCGTCTTGGTTCCACCAATCCGTTTACTTGTCTTGTCACTGAGCTCGAGGGAGAAGATCCGGACGAAACCTTTTCTAGTATTCCTTACGAAAAAGGATCGGCTTTCTTGTATTATCTCGAAACACTTGTCGGAGGACGTGGTATTGCGACAGACTTGATTTCGTTGCATACGTACCTCTATTGGTTATTTTTCAGATAAATTCCAATCGTTTTTGTACGCCTACATTCAAAAATTCGAATACGGAACCGTCACGACTCACCAGTGGCGCGATTTTCTCTTCGAATACTACAAAGACGATCTGAGCATTTTTGATCCGGTCGACTGGAACGCGTGGCTTCACAAACCGGGAATGCCTGTAGTTCATCCCAAGTACGTAACACACATGCAACGACGGCCTAATCTACCTTTCCATAGATATGATACGACTCTCTCAGACGCCTGCACTGCCTTGAGAAAACGATGGGTTGCCGTACGAAAGAAACCCTTCGTGATTTCAACTATAAAGCAACGTTGTGCTTTTAGGCTCAAGAAAGCGACTATCCCAACTTTTCCATGGATGATATTAAGGATTTCTCAGCTGGTCAAACAATAGAATTCCTCAGCCAACTTCTTCTTGAGGTCTTTCTTTTGTTTGACTGCTATCGATGGTACTACGTTTCTTTGTCTTAGGATCCGTTTCCTCTTGGAAAAGTTCAAGCGATGCAGACAGCTTACAATTTCAATGCGACCAAGAATTCGGAAATTCGTTTTCAATGGCTCCGCATGTGCACGCGATCGGAATGGGAGGAATCGTTTCCTTTGACGGTGACGTTTATCACGTCGCAGGGACGAGGAAAATTCGTCAATCCCCTATACAGGTACACGTAGCGCCGACGAGACGACGACAATCGACTTGATTTTTTTGAATTTAGGGACTTGTACGCGTGTCCGAAGTCGTCGCTGCTGGCCGTCGACACTTTTCTCGCCAACGAGGATTTTTATCATTCGTCTGTTGCCCGTAAGGTGAGAAAAGATTTAGGTCTTGCTTGAGACTGAGCTGAACAGCGCTGAAGACCAGAGTGTCGTCTGTAGTAGTATAAGTAGCTTTGAGAGGTTCGCCCACATGCAGCAAGACATGACATCATTACATAATTAAAGACAAACAAAGCCATCAGCTCAACAGGCACAAACACAATCAACGATAACCTATCTTGTTTTTCACTTCAAAAAGTTCCGAAATTAGTAGACGATTGTCGCGGCGACGAGCAGGACTCCACCGAAAGAGGCAATCACTTAAAAAGAAAACGAGATAAAAATTGTTTTCCATATATCGCTCGCTGCTTACCGGTTGCGGCACCGGCCGTTGGAGTCGCAGCAACCGTTGGCTCGGTGACGTCAGCGGTTTGACTGTCAACGCTCGCCGCAGCATCGACCGAATCTCGTTGTTCCGGCGTGAATGAATCGTACGCCGGCGTCATTTGAATCTCGCGAGCCTTGTCACTGTCAAACATTCGGAGTTGGTCAGAAGAAAATGCCTAGAATTGAAGCAACAAGACATTCAACTGGCGTACGTTGTATCGGCTAAAGTGAACGTACGTGAAGAACGCCCGTGCTTTTGTCCTTGTTACTGCCCAAAAGTTTGATCGTATCGCGATCCATGCATCCAATGTGCGATCTATTGAACTGTTGAACGTCTTCGCGTCCTGTAAACGAGAAATTAAGTCGTGTGTGAACTTTAGGAAAGAGAGAAACAAAAGTAGACGTACTTATCAAGCTGCCCATTTCGCTTGTGTGAGAGCACTTCCATTTCATTGGTGAAAAATCAGACGTACCATCGCGACTGAATCCCCTCCTAATCTTTTTCGACATCTCGTCAATTACGTCATCGGAAATGCCGGTCCAATTTATTCTTCCTAAAATATGACTCGCTCCACTAAGAACAAAGCAAACAGGTAAAGCAAATAAATCAATAATTAACATGACAAACCCGAGAGCGGAGAGGTTGAACTTTTTCGCATCGTCGAGCCTAGCGCCTCTCATCAAGTGATCCGTGTTGGAAATTTGTTCCGCCGTCCAATGCTCGACGTCAGATCCATGACTATCCCGTTTCGTCAAGCGGTCATCTTGGGTTCGGCTCTCAGCTCGACGATCCTTAATCGTTTCAAACGCCGTCGTCTCCTGAAGAAAATTTCTCACTTGTCTATTAATTAATCGGCTGTTAGGTAGTTTCCTTTACCGTATCTCTGTCTACGTTTCCCGCCATCAACGCCCTTTTCATCGCTTGCGCCGCCAAGTTGATGCCGTCCTCCGACGCGCCAAAATTCTTCGATTTCACGATGTCCCGATGCATACCGGCGCAGCCCATTCGACCGATGTCTTCTTCGCTGATTCCGTCAAAGCTGTCGCGACCGAGTTTCTAAAAAAATTAGATTAGATTAACTGAACGTTGACCAGAAAGGACTGCTAAAATTATTTAACCTTTCTCGTTGCATTTCGAATTGCCTGTCGCTGTTCTTCGTCCAATCGTTCGCAGCTGCCGGCAATCGTCTCGAGAGCGTCATCGAATGCATCCGACGGCATATCTGCGATGTCCCGTGGCCGGAGACCGACCGTTATGTTTCCGGCGAGTCTGTGCTCTCGTCCGCCCCACTGGGAAACGTCTGAGAGAAAGTGATTTCTCAATGTTTGATTATTTTTTTGATCGCCGGTTTGACCTACTTTTGCCGAAGGCACGTTCGAGAATGGGAATCAGTCGTTTCGCCTGTTCGCCGCTCCATTCTACTTGACTCGCCGAGTCGAGTGCGTCGGTCAAAGATTTCTATATAGGACAACGTTTATCTACAAGCACAAAGATTTGAAGGGTAAAGCTGCTATTTTGTACAGGTTTTATCTTGGACAGTTGATCATTGGGAAGAAATCTCAACGATTTGCCCGAATCCGTAATATCGTCTCCCGTCATCCTACCAGCGTCGCCGTTGCTATGGTAATTAGAGTAACAAAATGAAATATTAAGATATAATACAAGATGTCTTACTGAACTTTCTGGAGACGATTACGCATTAGAGCTTGACGCTGCGTATCGTTAAATTTGCCGTCGAGAAGACTGCCGGCATTCTGGTGAGCTTCAGCACAAAGTTTGTCGATGTCTTTGACACTCCTTCCGCGATTCAGATCGTCCAGTTTTTCGACTTTAGCACTGCTGTGACATTCCGATTCTTCTCGCTGTAAAAAATACTCTTGCATGCATGGTACAGACTACATGCCAGACGACGTACCCTTTTTCTTCTTTCGCCGTCCTGTTCTTCCTCTTCATCCTCTTCACTACATAAGTCCAGGAGAAACTTGACCTTATCGGCGCCAACGTTCTCCTTCACGTCGGGATTGCTCGCAATTTGACAGCAGAATTGACTTTGACTCTTCTGCGGCATCTTTTTGATATCGTCAACGCTGCAATGGAGAAATGTCAGACACTTTACGTGACGATCGAATACGCGGAAACGTACTCGAGATTGACAGCGAGTTTTCCAAATCCCTCGATATCGTGAGGATGAATGCCAGAGAAGTTGAATTGCTGATTGCCGGCGTGTGCCCGGACACACGCCCTCTGGGCGCCGTGCTTTCCTTTGCACTTGCTCAGAGCGCCAATCATCGTCTCGCCTTGATCGGCGGGCATGTTCTCGACGTCTTCGCTCGGCGCACCGCAAACGACGCGATCGAGATTCCTAGACGACAGACAGCACACATTACATTCAATGCATACGCGCAGCCTTTTTGCTTCGAAACTTACTTGATGGCTTCTCCGTCCCACTTTGTCTCGTTGCCCTCAGCGGGATTCCCGAGACGTTTTCGTTCGCGCTGATACAGATCCGACGTCTGACTGTCTCTCAGTTCGACGGCTCGATCTTTGGCGTCGTGAATCGTCGCATTGTCCGGCATTTTCTGATGCACGCCCAATGGAATTTCCTTGGACAAATCGCTGCCCAAGTCGCTCAGTTTCCTCAGACCGCCCTCGTGGCTCTGAAATCCGCTCTGAGTAACTAGTTATAATTTTATATACAGAAATGAAACCTTTTTGAGCATGGCTCGTTTTTGCGATCCCTGCGCTCCCTTTGCGGTGTCCTTGACTCCCATTTTAACTGCTTTTGCAAATTCCTTCGGATTCGCCTGATCGATGTGCTCAGATCGCATTCCTTTGACCATGTGACCAAGTCCACGAATGTCCCCTTCCTTCATATCTGATACCTAGGGAAAAAAAAAGTCAAACGCAATATCACCTCCCTACCCTTAGCGAATCACCTTCGTCTCGTTACCATCTGACATAAGGAAAGTCGCGTTACGTTTGCCTTTAAACAGTTTGTCACCCAGAGCACGGAACTGAAAACCACACAAGATCAAATTAATTAAATTTGCAGAGCTGAGCGTGAATTTCTCTCACCTGGTGCGGATTATTATTGCCGAGATAATGACCCAAATTCTTGACGCACGAAGCGAATTGGCGAACTTGTATTCCCCTCTGCTCGCGAGTGCTCAATCCCGCCGTCTGTCCTGCCGCTTCAGCCATGTCAGCGCACGTCAAATTCTTCGTGTTCACCGTCCCGTTCACTTTGCCGGCTCGTCTTCCGAAGAAGTGATTGGCAAGCGTCTGATCCATCTAGAACAATTAGTAAATAAATTTTAATTTATGCAGGAAACTTTTCATTTAGTTTTAGGCACTGGTTTTCTGGGTTCCTTGACTTGTTTTGCAACTTCGTCCGCAGCCTCGGCATCCATGCTTTTCACCTGATCGCTTCTTATAAACGGTCTCAACCTACCAGCTCTAGAAAAACCCATGTATGTATATACTTTTAAAAATTCCTAGGACGACGTCTTTACTTGCTAACGTCGTCCTTTGTGAACGACGAAGCGTCGGCTCCCATCAACAACGATCTAGCCTGATCAGGTCGAAAACTCTGTTTTCCCAATGTGTCGAGGCTATCCTTGACCGTCCCTTTCGACATTTTCTTCATGTCACCGTTGTCCATATCGGGCACAAACGCGTCCAATTGATCGACGTCACTCGGACCGAACTGAGACGGACTCTTCTGTTTCTTCTTGACGTCGGCGACGGTGCGACGCTGACAGTGATCGAAATCGGCGCGGGCGTCTTGCAATTCGGAAATACTAATTAATTAATTATTTATTTAATTAACAAATTTTTTGTAAATGACTGTTTTTGACGTACGCGTCAGGCGAGATCTTTTCGAGTTCATCCCGACTCATTCCTTTATTCAATCCGCCCAAATTTTGAATGTCGGCTTTCGTGAACGAGCTCTTTTCTTGAGCGAAGCGATCGACGATAGAACGCGCTTGATTTTGCGAAAGATTGCGCGCCTGGTTCTAGAAGAACGATGACGTCACGCGTCGTACACTCCCCGCGTGAACTCTCTCACTTTCCAATCGTCGAACGTTTCCTTGAACGCTTCCTCGCTGACTCTGTCGATGAAATTTCCAAAGTTTTGCGAACCGAGTTCACTGAAACGCTTCACGTTGTCCCTCACTTGAGCGGGCGTGAGCTTTTTCAGCGTGTCCTGTCACAAGGATACCGTACAAATGCGAGGTGTGACGACGCGATCGACGACGATCTTACTTTTGGCAGGCGAGAAATGGTGTGCGCTGGTACGTCTTTTAGGGAAGCCCTACTAGGATTGTTGACAAAGTCGCTGGGAAGCTTTTGTCTTGCAGCGGCATCCCTATATCAACCATCGCGGATCAGTTGCCCGCGCCCCGCTGCCGCGCCCCGCTGCCGCGCCCCGGGGGTATACGCTGCTCACGTACCGGCTCTCTTGCAACTGGCGTTGCTTGTTCGCTGCTGCGAGACAAATCGTTAGTAAAGAAACGCTTTAGCATGAGACTGTCGTACGCTGCTGCTTGTCGGGCGGAGACGGAGCGGCCGAGCAGAGAAGAACTGAAACGATCGAGATCTCTATAATTCGCTATACGCTCGAGCGTCTGTAGGCCACGTACTTCCTGCTGCGAGTAGAACGATCGACTTTGTCATTTCGAAACGGTCGCTGTAGCTGGCGCAGGCTCAGACTGATGGAAGAGCAGCGGCCGAGCCGATTATACGCACGAGGTTCGCACATGACGTCAACGTCTCCCGTAGCTACGCACGTGCCTCACTCTGCCTGGCACGCCGGTCAGCACGCCGTCGACCGCACGTTGTCGCAACTAATCATCATGGCAAATCAATCATCATAGGAAGCCAACAAAATGGGATCTTACAAGACTTTTTTCTTTAGCCCAACTCGTTTCTCTGGGAAAAGAAACTTTAGACAGGTACGCCTACAAGGGTGTGGCCTTTTGCTACGGCGTTGTCTACTACTCTCATCAGCAAGTAACCGGCTGTACAGGCAGACGAATGCTTGTTTGCTGTGCAAAAACGGGAAATTGACCTATTTTAAGGCTTCCAAAAGGAAAATGGCCCCACCAGGAAACGTACGGTAATCCGAGAGTGCTTGCACGTGAATAGGAAGAGACGACGGTACCGGCGGTACCGGCGGTACCAACGTACTAATAATAATCGTGCCAGGCGGCAATTGTTTGTTCATGCAGTCTAAACAATCAGAACCATCGCCGCGAGAGAAACCAGAGAAGACCACTGTTTGAAACATTATTGCATACCATGAAGCTAAGAGTAGTAGCTGTACGTACTAGTGCTAAGTTACCTCGACGTGGCAGATCGCGTGGCGAGTCCACGCATTACAAAAAAACATCACATTGAAGAAAAAGAAAAGGACTCAAAGACTAAACAAGTACATAGAAAGCAAAAAAATCCTTGTTCCGTTTGAATTAGTAGACAAGAGCCACGGCAACGAGCAGGACTCCGCTGAACGAGGCGACCACTGCAAAACAGAAGAAATTTGTCACAGGTGTCTTTTCCATTCGATGCGCCGGGCCGGCTACTTACCGGTCTCAGCACCGGCCGTCGGAGTCGCAGCAACTGAAGTTGGCTCGGTAACGTCAGCAGTTTGAGCGTCAACGCTCGCCGCCGCATCGACCGAATCTCGCTGTTCTTTCGTAAAGGTCTTGTAAGCCGGTGTCTGTTGAACGTCGCGAGCCTTGTCGCTGTCGAACATTCGGAGTTGATCGGACGAGAATGCCTGAGAAAAAGCCGTCGCGATAAAACCGCGGCGTTCTACGCTGAATCGTTTTACGTACGTGAAGAACGCCCGTTCTCGAGTCACTGTCACTGCCCAACGTTTTTAGCGTGTCGCGATCCATGGCCTCAATGTGCGTCCTGTTGAACTGCGGAACATCTTTCCGTCCTGAGAGGAAGAAAATGAACAATTCATGAATTCTAAGACATCTTTAGTTTATAGACGCACTGATCAAAGTGCCCATTTCATTCGTGTGAGAAGGCTTCCATTGCGATGCCGGGAAGTCGGACTTGCCATCCTGACTCATTCCTTTTCGAACCTTGTTCGATATCTCGTCAACGACGTCGCTCGGAACGCCAGTCCAATTCACTCTTCCCAAGACGTGGCTCGCTCCACTAAACGACAAAAACTTAGAGTCAAAATTTCAGTCACGAATGATTTTAGGCGCGCACCTGAGAGCGGAGTGGTTGAACTCTTTCGCATCGTCTAGACTTGCCCCTCTCATCAGATGACCTGTGTTGGCGACTTGATCGGCAGTCCAATCGTCGACGTGAGATCCGTGCATGTCTCGTTTCATCATGCCGCCACTCTGGGACTTGCTCTGAGCGCGACGATCCTTAATAGCCTGGAATCCGGCCATTTCCTAACGAAGAAACGCATTCAATCGACTCGCACACGGTTTCGCGCCTATCTCGGCGTACCGTATTCCTATCAACTTTTCCCGTCATCAGAGCTTTCTTCATTGACTGCGAGGCCATGTCGATGCCATCTTCCGACGAGCCAAAGTTCTTCGACGACATCACGTCGCGATGCATGCCGGCACAGCCCATGCGACCGATGTCGTCTTCGCTAACTCCGTCGAAACTGCCTCCGCCAAGTTTCTAGAAAATTTTTGAAATTTAGCTTCTGTTTAATCGAATGAATGCTTTCTCGCACCGATTTCGCGGCATCTCGAATCGCCTGTTTCTTTCCGTCGTCCATTTGTTCGCAATTACCCGCAAGAGTCTCGAGGGACTCGTCGAACGTTTGCGACGACATATCCGTGATGTCCTTTGGTTGGAGGCCTCTTGTGATGTTTCCAGCACGTCTGTGCTCCTTTCCGCCCCACTTGGAAACGCCTGACGAAAAAGCGTTAACATTTGACTTTAGGACGCCTTGCAATTTGGCTTTACTTTTGTTGAAACCGTGTTCAAGAACGGGAATCAAAGCTTTCGCCTGGTCGCTGCTCCAGTCGACTTGGCTCGCCGAGTCGAGTCCGTCAGTCAACGATTTCTAAATAGTTTAATAGTTCGTTTAGAAAAAAAAGAAAAATTTGTCGTTTTTACAGGTTTGATCTTGGACAGCTGATCCTTGGGAAGGTGTTTCAACGATTTACCTGATTCGGTAATATCGTCTCCCGTCATTTTTCCAGCGTCGCCGTTGCTAATTAATTAAGCGAAGCTAAATGAAAGCCTAAAATTTACAAATTTCGGTTGACTCACTGGACTTTTTGAAGACGATTGCGCATCAGAGCTTGGCGCTGCGTATCGTTAAATTTGCCGTCGAGAAGACTGCCGGCATTCTGGTGAGCTTCGGCGCAAAGATTGTCGATGTCTTCGACGCTCCTTCCACTGTTCAAATCGTCCAATTTTTCGACGTCAGCACTGCTATGACAATCATGACTGGCTCTCTACAAAAAAAGTAACAGCAGCTGTTTCACTGTGCATTGACGACAGGCAGCGACAACGTCATACCTTCGTTTTTGCGTGGTCCTGTTGGTGGTTATGTTCGCTACATAAGTCCAGGAGAAACTTGACCTTATCGGCGCCAACGTTCGCTTTCATGTCGGGATTGCTCGCAATTTGACAGCAGAATTGACTTCGGCTATTTTCCGGCATCTTTTTGATGTCGTCAACGCTGCAATGAAAAAAATTTCGGTCGCCGCCACGTCATGTAGACACAGAAACGTACTCGAGATTGACAGCCAGTTTGCCGAATCCCTCGATATCGTCGGGTTCAACGCGAGAGAAGTTGAGCTGCTGATTGTCGGCGTGTGCCCGGACACACGCCCTCTGGGCGCCGTGCTTTCCTTTGCACTTGCTCAGAGCGCCAATCATCGTCTCGCCTTGATCGGCGGGCATGTTCTCGACGTCTTCGCTCGGCGCACCGCAAACGACGCGATCGAGATTCCTAGACGACAGACAGCACACATTACATTCAATGCATACGCGCAGCCTTTTTGCTTCGAAACTTACTTGATGGCTTCTCCGTCCCACTTTGTCTCGTTGCCCTCAGCGGGATCTCCGAGACGTTTTCGTTCGCGCTGATACAGGTCCGACGTCTGACTGTCTCTCAGCTCGACGGCTCGATCTTTGGCGTCGTGAATCGTTGCATTGTCCGGCATTTTCTGATGCATGCCCAATGGAATTTCCTTGGCCAAATCGCTACCGAAATCGCTCAGTTTCATCAGACCTCCCTGGTGACCCTGAAACAACTCCGCGCTAAAATGCTCGAAAGGAGCTTTCTTGAAATGAAATGAAACCTTTTTGAGCATGGCTCGTTTTTGCGATCCCTGCGCTCCCTTTGCGGTGTATTTGACCCCCATTTTAATTGCTTTTGCAAATTCCTTCGGATTCGCCTGATCAATGTGCTCGGATCGCATTCCTTTGACCATGTGACCAAGTCCAGCAAAGTCCATATCTTTCATTTCGGACACCTAGAAAACTGCATGATAAAACGCTCTTACAGTCATCAATCCCCGGGGAACACTTACGTTCTTCATGCGTCCATCTTCCATCGTAAACGTCGCATTGCGTTTTCCTCCCTTGAACACTTTGTCGCCCAAGGCGCGGAACTGCATTTAAAACTTGGTTCAACTTAACTGAGCGCACGTCGAACCAATTTCTTACCTGATGCGGATTGTTGTTGCCGAGGTTGCTTCCAATCTTCTTGACGCACGAAGCGACTTCGCTATCGGGAATATCTTTCTGCTCGCGCGTGCTCAATCCCGCCATTTGTCCGGACGCGTCAGCCATGTCGCTGCATTTCAAGTTCTTCGCGTCTACGGATCCATTTATCGTTTTGCCGGCCTTGCGTCCGAAGAAGTGATTGGCAAGCGTCTGATCGGTCTATAATCAAAAAGACATCATATTTTTCCTCTTTTGTACCTAACAATGTCTCGTACCGGTTTTCTGGGTTGTTTGACTTGTTTAGCGACTTCGTCGGCAGCGTCGGGGCTCATGCTCATCACTTGATCGCTGCCAATGAATTGCCTCAAATTACCAGCCCTGAAGAAAGAAAAGTAATCAAACGTCACTGAACACATGCAACGCCGCGCTTACATGCTGACGTCGTCCTTGCTGAACGAGGAAGCGTCGGCGCCCTTCAGCAACGATCTCGCCTGATCGGGACGATAGCTGTGCGAGCCCAGTGTGCTGAGGCGACCCTTGACCGTAGCCTTTGGCAAGCTCTTCACGTCACCGTTGTTCAGATCGGGCATGAATTTGTCCAATTGATCCACGTCGCTTGGGCCAAACTGGGACGGAGATTTCTGATTCTTTTTGACGTCAGCAACGGTACGGCGTTGACAATGATCGAAGTCGGGGCGAGCGTCTTGCAATTCGGAAATTCTAAATATGAATTAATTATTTCATTAATTAGTTACTTTCTAAAAATTGCTTACGCGTCAACCGGAATCAGTTTGAGTTGATCTGGGCTCATGCCTTTCTTCAATCCACCCAACTGTCTGATGTCGTCTTTCGAGAACGAAGACTTTCCTTGGGCAAAGCGATCGACTATAGCGTCAGCTTGACTTCGGGTGAGATCGTGAGCCTGGGCCTAATAACAATAAATGCAATTAAATCAGATCAGTGTTTTCACGCCCACGTAATGTATATTAGGCTCACGTGCTTTTACCATAGATACAATAATAATATTACTGGTATCTATGAAACACGTCATCACCTTCCAGTCATTGAGAGTATCCGTAAACGTTTTTGGGTTGAGTCCGTTAACGAAATTCTTCAAGTTTTGCGGACCCAGTTGGCTGAAACGATTGACGTTGTCTTTCACCTGCGTGGGCGTGATTTTCTGCAGGGTGCTCTACAGGTAAAAAAAGAAGACGAACATAAAGGAATGCCAAGCGAGAGACTCAGAGAATCGTACATGCGGCAAACGAGAGAGAGTGTGAGGCGGAATGTTCTTCAGAGAAGCGCTTCCAGGATTGTTGAAAAAATGACTGGGAAGCTTCTGCCTCGCGGCGGCATCCCTAAGCAAGCCAAGCAATGTTACAGCGATCGGTTTGCCTATCCATGTTCTCACCGCATGTCCTGCAATTTTCGTTGCGCATCGCCTGTCGGCATCGCTGTCGAAAGAGGCTAGTTATACCGCGAGGCGACTACACTGTGCTACTAGTATCGTACGATTGTGCTGCTGGGGCTGGTGCTGTCCAGGAGCGGCCGAGCAGAGAAGAACTGCAAGACTCTACGCTTGAATTCGCTGGTACGCGGCGGGGTTTATCTCCATTACCTCCAGCTGCAAGAAGAACGATCAAGTTTCTCATTTTTGGACGAGACCTTTCCGCTTGTTCACGCAGATTTGAAAAGGAAGAGCAGCAGTTGCGTTGGCTCTTATGTCACGTTGCGCACGTGAGAGACAAATGCCGTACCAAGCACGTGCTGGCACAGCTAGGCGAGTCGTGTCGAGTCAGCCGCCGTCTGCACGGATTCTATCGGCGCAGCTACGCTCAAATTGTGAATTTCCGACAAAGAAGCGAAAAAAGAGAGAAAAAATGACGCCATCTCTCTTCTATCGCGTTCTACTCATTCTAACCGTTCCCTAACACTCCCCCACGGGTGTGGTGGCCTCCTAGCCTCCCCCCCACGGGTGTGGCCCTTGTTACAGCTGCTCTTTAGAGCGTTTGCTAGCAAATGAACTATCCATTGTGCAGAAAAACGCCTCTTCTGCTGCACAAATCCGACAGACTTTAATCGAAAGCCAAAAAGTAGCAACGCGACCACCTCAGTTACACGTGCACCCCCGCAGCACGCTTAGCACCCTTAGCTAAGGTCAAGTGGGCACGCTATTATTATTCGTGACGAACGGTACGTTTTGGGGAACACCGCACGCAAAAGTTGCTTTAGCAACAACAAAACAAGGTGTAATCGAGGAGAAAGCATAGACATTTTTTATACCGAAGTGTCACGTGATAACCTAGGGCGCGATGCCGGTGCCAGTGGTCGCCGGTTACCGGTGACGTTATCAATTCGGGAAAAGCGTACTTATGCTAATGTTGTACCAGGCGGCGACTCTAATCTAAAAATAATTTAATTGGCTAGTAATTTCGATGTCTTGCGTCGGATGCATGTGAAGAGGACGATTTTACCTATACAGCTTCTCGAACGCTCTTAGAGTGAAATCTGCACAAAAAGTCTCCGGTACACGTTTCCCAGCTGATCGACATTTGACTGCAAAATAATTTTTAGAACGTCAAGAAGGCCTAAAAGGATAAAAACGACGTTCAACTTGTCGACAAAAAACGACGGTATCTTTACCAGTAGTTGCAGCGGCACAATTTCCCGACTCCCCTTGCTCGACTTTCTTTTCCTATAAACAGGCACAACGATATTCGTCACGGTTTGAGGGCGACATTCCCACCAAACCTTAAAATATTTGAGACAGGCCATTAATAGAGCGTGCGTTTCGCTAGGCGAAACGTACCCTATCCACTGCGGAACGGACGTGATGGGAGACGGGAGCCAACCAGCCTACACAAAGAGAAAAAATAATTCGTTTTCTTTTTGCGCAATCTCAGCGCCGCACTTGCCTTTACTATGACGTTCAATATTCTACAAGTGACGTCCAACTCTCGCGAAGCGGCGCTCGCCCGCCGCTCGCGGCACTGGCTCCAGAACGCCGTCTGCGAAGCGAATAGGCTCACAAGAACGGGACGGCACACGGACAGAGCAGACGAAACTAAAAGACGAAGGAACCGCTGCGGTGCCTTTGAGAAACGAGCGACACCCTTAGCTTACCAGGCGAAACGAGATGCAACAATTCCCACAGAAACGGATGCTCGTCAAATCGTTTCTTCACCTGCAAATCCCTAAAGAAAAAAAGTCAAAACCGAAAAGAAAGTTCAAATCGTCGTTTTCCACAACACCTCTCCAGCGTCACTTTGAGATTTTCCTCGTCGGGCCAACCGTCGATGCAAATACCCGGCACGGAGGCGACGTCCAAAAGAACCAATGCAACGGCGTGAGCGCCGTTGACGGACACCTGATGACCGGATTGCGGCGAACGAGCCGGATCGGCGCAGCAGGCTTGAAGAAGGTCCAAAACCTGCTGACCGACGCGAAACATCGTTTCTTTTTTAATGCTCATCTATGAGGGAAGAGATGGGGAGGTGTTCGCTCCTGCGCTCTTTTTCTCGTCGCTTGCCTGCGCAGGATCGATCAACGAGCGTCGACAGTGCAAAGCCGTCTGGCTCGGAGCGGAGAACGATTTGCTGACGTGACGGTGCAGGCCTAGTTGCGTCGGTCTCGAGTTGGACGAAAGGAGAGACGTGAAACTCAAAATTCCATTTACTAAAAAGTCGAGATCCATCACAATAAAATAAATAGCGATTAATTAAAACCTTTCGAAGAAACGGACATGAATTTGGATTCCTAGAAATAGACACGGTAATAGAATTAATTATTCAACGATTTACAATTACGGAATCTAGAACAGCTTCGACTACGAGCCGAACGATGAGCGCTTGTCCCGTCGAACGTCGGGAAACGATGGCTAGTAAGAGTTTGCATTGATGCAAACAATTGTACCATCGTTCGAGATCTGGATACATAAAGAAAACGTGGCCGTACGTTCTTTATCAGATTTTCCTGCGTCTTGCCTGGCGCCTTGCTCGCTATTTGATCGAGTAAGAAGAGAAAACACTCGCTGCCGGCGTGACACAGCTTCGCTTCCGTGCTGATTGACATGGAGAAGTTCTGTGTGAAAATTGAACGAAGGATTTGCAGCGTCGCGTTGATGACGGAAAGGGAACCAATAAGGTAATTTGCCAAGACGGGAATGTGACTTTGCAGAGCACCAATGAGACTCGACCTGACAAAAAACGAGAATTAATTAATTAATTAATTAAGGTATTCTAAGATCTCTACTCTACCTGACATGGAGAGCTTCTCCTGACTTTTCGACATTTATTAGAGATAATATATTTGTGAGTATGTTTTGAATCTGAAGATTCTTTTCATAAAGGAATTCTCGGTAGGAGAATTTTTAGTTATAACCTGACTTTCAGGAATCGATACGAGTGGAAGTTTGGGTAAAAGCGAAGCGAAAATCGCCCCAGACAATACACCGTGTCTCGCTTCGAATTCGCAGTGCAATTGAACGAACACAGTGAGCTGCAAGGACGCAAAAGCTGCGGAAACTAAAGTTACGAGAAAATCACCTAAAATACCACGTAAGCGCCGGGATCCAAACTCAGCAGATTGACCAGCACGCTGACAGACGCCGAGACGCCTTGAAACAATCCAATCAGACGAAGCAGTTGCTTTAGAAACGAAAGAAGCCTAAAAAACAATGAGAGGAGACGTGAAACGCGTTGGACGGTTCACACACACTTGAGATTATCACAGGTTGACAAGAGTTCACACAAATCCTTCGTGTGCAATTCCAAAGCGCGTAGCAAAAGCGTTGACGCCGAATGACCGTTAATGAGAAGGTGGCTAAGAAGCGATTCCACCAAAGAAGACGCCACAATTGTCACCGGCCGAGCTGCGGCAGCTAAACGTTTTTCTTTCTCTCTATAGAAAAACCCTTCTTTCTTCTTGAAGACTTTACCTTGGGAGTCCATGTATATGTCCGAAGCAACATTGAGAAGGAGTCTGATGACCTTGAAGGCAGACGGGCCGCGAAGTTGGCTCAGAACTTGAACACAGACCATAGAAACGCTACGGATAAAGCGATTAGGCTAGATAGGAACAAGATCAAGGCTAGTACGCGCCTCGCTGTATCCCATCCACGCGACTGTTCTAGTAAGATGTGAAGAGTTGCTGGGGATACTAAATAGAGAGAGACAGTTAAAAAAGATGCTTCTAGAGCGAAGTTCCACAACTAACGTATTTGTAGCGATTCTTCAGCCATTACTTCAGCAAGCGGAGGACAGGAAAGCGCCAAATCAAGTAAGTAGGGCACCGTGAAAAGTTTATCTGGCGACTGGGGCTCAACTAATGAATCCTAAGCCAATAGAAGAGAGCGTCAAACGCAAAACGAAAAGCTCGGGCTCCGTTTCATACCTGAAACAGGCCAACTGCCGCCCGTCTTATATTCTCGCGGTGTTTTGCAATGAGATGTTTCAGAACATCCACCACAGGACTGGCACTGCCCATTTGTTCTTTTCCACTCAGAAAATCAACGAGACCGACGCGTAGGAGGGCAGGCATGAGAGTAGTGGAGAACATAGCACTAGAAAAGAATCTGAAAAGGAGACGGGAGAGATCCTCACAGTACGAACCCGGAATATGCGAGCATCCATTCGAATTGACTGCGATACTGCTGCACGGTACGGAGTAAAAAATTCACGCATTGAACGGGATCTAGCTGCATCCTATCGCGTTTCATTCAAACAAACTAATGACGAATGTTCATCAGGCTGAGCTCACTCACATGGACGACATGGATCTCTTGACTACTTCTAAGAGTTTTCCCGTGGCTGAACGACTGTGTCAATTCAAGTCTATTGCCCTCTCGCAGTCACTACCTGGAAGGGTCGTAAAACGTTCGATTGATCTTTCTAGACCCTCGCGTTTCGGCTCTTCGCGTCGATATTTGCCTTGAGTGTTTGGGGGGGGGGGGGGGGGGGGTGAAAGGGGTCATAGATTAATTAAAATCGCGTGCACCTATGTACTTTGTGTAGGTTCCTACTGTTATAGGTGCAGCAGAGCTCTGCGAGTTTTGTTAGTGACCACTACGCAACAACAAATGCGACGTGCCCATTCAAAACTATTTTGGAAGTGTACTTGAAAGATGAGAGGTGACCATGCTCCCGGATTGTCCGAAAGGAATTTGATCAGAGACTCGCAGCCACTGTTTACCGCCTCCAGTAACGCTTTTTCTTTCTGTTTTCGATTATGGAATTATTTCCTCGTGCCTTTATCGCGCGTCGCGGAACCTCTTCGCTTGTTTCGGTGAGAATTTTTTGCAGAGCGAGGTAGAGAGTCTCTAGCGCGGCTCCTCGTACGACCGGAACGCGGTCAAGGTAAGAGAGCGTATTTTTGACTCTATCTGCGTAATCGACGTCGTCATCGCTGAGCTGAAAGCCGGAGGAAAGGCTCAGCAAGGACACCATGTTGGAAATGCGCACGCTAATAGGCTTCGAAAAGCCAGAAAAAAGGTAACAGTAAAAAGATGCAGAGTCACACCTGTCGTGAAAGTGCGCATACAAAAAATAAGAAGCAATTGATGTAGAATAAAAAATAACAAGGAAAATCATTTCTTCCCATCAGCTGTCTTGTCATTCTTTGGGTCAAGGAAATCCTTCCCTGTCATGTCAGTGTAGTTGGTGCACTCTTGAATAGCGGTGTTAGACACCTAGAAACAAAAGCAATAATTTAGCAACCTATTTCCATATAGTCTAATACCTTCTCCAACGGCGTATATCTCGGGTGATGATGTTCTATGACGGGATTATTGCTGGCTCTGTTGTAGGCGCACAAGAACGCCCATCGTCGACGCGAACTGTCATTCCGATTGCTCTTGTGCAGTAAATTTGAGTGAAAGAAGAGCACATCGCCAGGATCGAGAACAGCCCGGTCGATCGGAAGCGCTTTTAGCACCTCTTTCATTCGACTTTCATCCGCTCCCGTCTGTCCGCCGACTCGTCCATGTTCTATCCGTCCAAGACGATTGGAACCCCGTAGAACCTAAAAGGAACATCCGACACTACTAGCTCACAGAGTCTCTCCAAGAAATTCACTTCCAAACATCCGTTTTCCTCGTCACACCGATCAATGGCAATAAAAGCCGTACCCATGTCTGGGAACAGGCAGCCATTCATGTACCAGTAGCCGTAGTCTTGATGCCAGATGAACGAGCCACCCGTGTACGCCTCTTTCATCATCAGCTTTGTATGATAATGATAGACTTCTCCTCCGAGCAGCTACGCAATCTCCAGAAAGCTGATTGATGTAAAATTCTCTTTTCTACCTTTTCCATTGTTCCAGCGATTTTTTCGGATCTTGCCACCATTCCAGTGATGTCCTGTCCGGGGTGACTCCATATGCACAATCTGCTGCTGCGACCCTGCCCGTCGTTCACGGCGTAAGCGTGCTGCATTATGCCTCCGTCTGTTTCCAACGCTTCTTGCAACTTCGATATCTCGTCTGATTTGAAAATGCGTCTGGGAAAAAAAAGTTTGCGTGAATTGCAGCTGCACGTTTTAGTTTTGTACCGTCCAATAATGTAGCCGTCGCGATCGAAGGCCGCTTTCATTTCTGACGTCACGTCGAAGTTACCAGACGTGTGCGCGTAGTCGCTGGCTACGGGAACAGAGAAGAGTCCGGTAAAAGGCCGGACATTTATTTCCCGCTTACGAGTGCTTAGCAGCCTGGCTGACGTTTTTCTTACAGCAAGAGAAGAAAGACGACGGCCAGCCTTACTCAACATTCTGTTTCTATTCCCCGTATAAAGACTCGCACGTGCGAGGTGTATATGGATTTGATTATTTATCTTTTTCCTTCCACTGTTTTGTCCATGGCCGGTTCAACAAAACCTTTCCCTGTCATATCTGTGTAGTTCGTGCATTGAAGAATAGCACTGTTTGGTACCTGCAGTATACAGAGAAACATATACAGTAAACACTCGCACGTATGTACTATGATGATGATGTGACCTTATTGAGAGGAGTATATGTTGGCCAGGGATGTCTTATAAAAGGATCATTGCTTGCTCTGTTGTAGGCAGAAAGCAAGGCCCATCGACGGCGTTGGCTTTCGTTGCGATTGCTCTTGTGCAGCAGATTGCAGTGGAAGTAGAGAACGTCGCCGGGATCCAAGACGACGTGATCAACGGGAAGATGTTTTAAAATTTCATTGACCCTATTAGCATCGGCTCCTGTCTGTCCTCCGACTCGACCGTGTTCAATGCGACCTAAACGATTTGATCCACGCAAAACCTGTAAGCTATGCATTCACTCAGAGTACCAAAAAAGTTTTTTTACCCACCTGTAGGCATCCATTGTCTTCATCGCATCGATCAATGGCAATAAATGCAGTGCCCATATCTGGAAAGAGACAACCGTTTTGATACCAATAGCCGTAATCTTGGTGCCAGACGAAAGATCCTCCAGTCAATGCCTCCTTCATTATCAATTTAGAATGATAGTGATAAACTTCTCCACCAAGCAGCTACATACAGAAAGACATTCTAAAAAGATTTTTGTTTATTTATTGGTTGTCTACTTGTTCCATTGTTCCTGCTATTTTCTCAGAGCGCGCCACAATGCCTGTGATGTCGTGCCCTGGATTACACCATATAGAGAGTCTACTACCTCGTCCTTCCATTCCATCTCCAACGTAGTATGAATTGCTTTTGAGTGTGCCGTTTTGCTCTATTGCTTCTTTCAATTTGACCATCTCTTCGAGTGTAAGCACGTGACTATGGAAAACATGAAGGTAAAAGCATTCTGTTGTATTTCAGTTGAATACCGAAGTATAACGTAGCCATTGAAACTAAAAGTCGCTTTCATTTCGTCAGTAATTCTAAAGTTTGTCTGACTGCAGTGATAGCTTGAAACTGCAAGTAAACTGTACTGAAAGCATCCGATATATCTTTTCTAATGCTATCTTACTGGAGCTAAAGGTCCTTATACGTAACCTTGTGGTAAAAAGTAATCGTTTTGAAGCAGCTGATAGAAGTACTCTGCTCATCATCACTCGTTAAAATCAAACTGATAGTTGTTCCCTTGGCGATTATCGTTTCAACTTCAACTGCACCGAATGAAGCTTTGCATCATTGCACTTCTTATTGGACTCTTCCAACCCAGTTGGAGCTGTCCAGAGGGATGCACTTGTCGCGCTGGTTTGGTGCGATGTGTCGGCGAGTCCTTGACAAAAATTCCGATAGAAGACATCCCTTTTGACACCGTGCAACTGTAAGACATCAGAAGAATTGCACACAATCACTTTAAGTTCTCGTACGGCCGTGGAGCTGTATGATTCGGCTTTGACACCTCCCACACGCGTGTGATTACGCCATTTGTATTGTGACTCCACCCCTCGAATCCTAGGTCTTTGGACGACAACTTTCTAACGAGTCTGAGACCCAGCGACTTCCGAAATTTATCAAACCTTGAAATTTTGTGAGTCAATCCGTGACGACTCGAGGCGCGCATTAACAAGATCGACTTGCTCTCTATAGATCTCTCAGTGACAACGACATTTCTGTCATCGACGAAAACACTTTCACAGACTTGACAAAACTTATCGAATTGTAAGTAGTCGAATTGCACTCTAACTTTAATATTCTAGAAATGTCATTTTCAGGCGACTAAACGAAAACAAGTTGACAAGCTTACCACAAAATATATTTGCTAGCACCCCACTGGAAACACTGTAAGTGTCTTTCTAGGCAAAGATGCAAAGGAACAAAGTTTAAATCTAATTATATAGCTCACTGAGGCAGAACAGCTTTGTTGGACTGCCCAATGGTATATTCTCTAGCTTGGGAAAGTTACAAAATGTGTTAGTACCTTCCATACGCATGATTGCTTTCGCCTTTCACATTCTGCAATGTAGTGATTTGCGAGAAAACCCTTTTTCGTGTGACTGTGTCACGGAATGGCTAAGAGAGTGGATAGCAAACAATAGCGCAATCGTTACGAGGCCAGATCTGATTGTATGCGACCACCCACCTTCTTTGAACGGAAAACAAATCAGCCTCCTGTCAAAGGATCAGTTTATCTGCGGTATTCAATCATCTTACACATTTTGCACATGTTATTTTCAATACCTTTGTAGCTGCTCCAAACTTTACTGCGTCACCCGCGCAGACAACCGTGCGAACGACACTATCTCTAACTCTTCCTTGCAGTGCGACAGGTCGTCCACCACCGGCCTTTACGTGGCGCAGAAACAATCAGACACTGACGTCTGACGATCGCATCACCATTCAAGACACGGGTTCTCTCGTTATTAGCTCTGTCCTTCACGAAGACGACGGTTTATACCAATGTACCGCGAGTAACATAGAAGACACAGTCACCACTCCAACAGTCAGAATCACCGTAGAAGGCAAGTCTGAGCCCGCATTTTATATAACCATGTTCGTTTAATTATTTATTAGAGTTGACGTGTTTTGATGGTTTGTTAACGAGCGCTCACGAAACTGACGTAGATTGTGGAGGACCCTATTGCAAGCCCTGCAATCACTCTCAAGCGTGCAAAGCAGACAGAGACTGCCGCGACACTCTTCTTTGTTTGGGACCCCATCAACTAAAATCCAAGCTCCTTTACATAAGCAAAGCAGATGCCCTTTACGAAACTTGTGGTAAAAGAACATTTAACAATCAACATCATTCGTTCACAATGCAATTTGTTTGAATAGCTAACGAGACAAAAGCCCCAGAATTGATAGAAACTCGCCTTAGGGTACTATAGCGCCACAGGGTTAGAGACAAGTAACATCTGCATTTGTCTAGAATGCTTGGATTGCGAGAGAGGAGCCCTTTCCTAATCTAGATGCTTCTGCCAATATGGAAACTATTGTTACCGAATTGAAGGACGAACTGGCTGCTCAATTTAAAGTAAACATGGGGCACTTTCAATTAGATTTATCGTTGATTATTATACAAAGGCTCCTCTGAGAATTTTCAAGAATGTCAAAATTTCGTCTTTTGAAAGACAAATCAAGGCTCCTTTACTTCAGGCAAGTGTTTAATTTTAATTAGAAGCAGCAGCTAATGCTGTCTTAATAGATCGAATTTGAGCTAGATCACGACAGCGACACCGATACGGCTGACGATACTCGCGCAAATTTAGAAACAATTGTCCACGAAGGAAATCTACTGGGAACCCTTTCACTCAAGGACGGCTCTTACAAGTTCCTTGTAACCCTATAACTGAAACGGCGACAATCCCCATTGTCGTACACTACGGTACACAATTAATCTTAGGGCGTGCGTGTGACTCGTTTTGGGAGGAATTAGTTTGGAAGAGTCTAACTAGCACGCAAGACTGTACTAGCTTTGCATTTCTCACATGCTTCTCTGGGCTTTCTACCTACAAAACTGAAATACCTGCTGGGGTTTTCTTACTGTTCCTCTTCTCCTGCTGTGGCTTTCTGAAATCCCGATTCATCAAGAACAGATTTCGTTGTATGAAACACCTCGTCAATTGGCCTGTTGGCATCGATCTGAGATTCGTAACATGTAGAATATCATACCCAAATTCAGCTTATACGATACCTTTCGAAGTTTGCCCTTTTGCTCGTAATGATCAAGCACAGGCATGGTGCTCTGCCGAAATGTTTCGAGTCTTTTTCTTATTGTCTCCTCGTTGTCATCCGCACGTCCACTCGTCTTACCTCGCTCTAGCAGCCTCTCCGTCATGACATCTTCGGTGCACTCGTAGCTCAAAACAATCGAACACTCCGCAATCGATTTTTCAAATTCGAGCGCTTGATTGATCTCCCTCGGAAAGCCGTCAATTAAAAATCCAGGAACGTCGCCGGCTTTAAGCATGGCAGCCTCTAACAGCCCTATTGTAATCTCCTGTAAGCGACGAGAAAATAAGAATATAGCCATACGCTGCAATCTTTTATGAATTACCAAGGGAACAAGCTTTCCTTCTTTCATAATTTCTTCCAGCTGTTTGCCTATCTTTGATCCGCTGGCTACTTCCGCTCGCAGCAGATCTCCAGCTGAAAAATGCACCAGACCGTACTGGGAAACAATGCGTTCACACTGGGTCCCTTTGCCGGAACCCGGACCGCCTAAACGCAAGACTCATCAATTAGCCGAATGAGACATCGTGTGAGTACCGAGCACAAATACAATCTTGGTAGTTTTGGCCTCTTTAGACGTGGGCTGAAAGCCGCCTTCTGCCAAAACTTGTGACGTTTCTTCAAATACCTCTTCAATCGTCTTGTCTGCGATAATCTACCAAAAAAATCAAAATGCCAACTACAGTCTATCTCGCCTAAGGAAGATAACCCTTTTCAATTTTCCCTTCTCTTCATAGTAGTCCAATACAGGCATCGTACTTTCGCGAAACGTATGGAATCGCTTCTTGATCGTCTCCTCATTGTCGTCGGCTCGCCCGCTCGTTTTTCCTCTCTCCAGTAGCCTTTGAGTCATCACCTCTTCTGAACACTCGTAGCACAAGACCATACTGCAATCGGTGATGTTCTTCTCAAATTCGAGCCCCTGGCTAATCTCCCTCGGAAAGCCATCAATCAAAAACCCAGGCCCGTCTCCCGTTTTCAACATGGCAGACTCGAGAAGAGAAATGGTAATTGCCTAACAAAGATTTTGGCTCTTGATGTATATTCTACGAGTGCCTACGTACCATTGGCACGAGTTTTCCCTCCTTCATTATTTCGGAAAGCTGCTGACCGCGATCTGATCCGCTGGCAACTTCCTCTCTCAAAAGATCACCAGCTGAAAAATGATGCAGTCCGTATTTGGCAACGATTCTCTCGCACTGAGTTCCCTTGCCCGAGCCTGGGCCGCCTGAAATCAAAGAAAATATCAACATCACAGACAAAAAACTTTGCAATCCGTCGTTTCCTTGCCTAATACAAAAACGACTTTTGCCCCTTTTAGAGGATTTGGCTCAGACGAAACGAGGGGACGAAATCCAGCCTCTTCCAATACACTAGACGTGTTGTGGAAAACCTCGTCTATGGATCTGTCGGCGTCGATCTAAAAAGGCAAAACCTCATTGAGAGTCATCTCTCTAGAAACAAAGTTGGATAACCTTTTTGAGTTGTCCCTTCTCTTCGTAGAGATTTAACACGGGCATCGTGCTTTCTCTGAACGTTTTGAATCTTTTTCTGATCGTCTCTTCGTTGTCGTCCGCTCGTCCGCTCGTTTTGCCTCTTTCCAATAGTCTCTTCGTCATCACTTCTTCGCTGCATTCGTAGGACAAAACCAACTGACATTCTGTCAATTGGCTTTCGAATTCGGCAGCTTGGCTCGTTTCCCGTGGAAAACCGTCAATAAGAAAACCAGTACTGCCTTCGTGTTTCAAAATGGCTGATTTTAGAAGAGCAACAATAACTTCCTGAATTGATCGAAGTAAAAGGCTTGACTTGATCGAATTCCTCTAATCTCACCATGGGAACTAATTTGCCTTCTTTCATAATTTCTTCCAACTGCTTTCCTTTTTCCGACCCACTTGCTAATTCAGCTCTCAGCAGATCGCCAGTGGAAAAATGAGCCAATCCGTATTTGGCGACTATTCGTTCACACTGAGTCCCCTTTCCAGACCCTGGACCACCTACCAAAGAAAAGGGTTTTGAAAAGCAGCAATACACGCTCCCTTAATTAACAAATACCAAGAACAAAAATGATTCGGGCATCTTTAAAGTCACTTTCAAGAGCCTGACTATCAGCAGGCTCACTGCTGGTAGTAGATTTTACTTCAAAGCCCTCCTCGTCTAAAGCCTGACATGTGCTGACAAATACGTCATCAATAGTGCGATCAGCATCAATCTAGAATAGAAAATTATCCTCGGAAATATAACAAAGAGCTTCGATACACCTCTTTCAGTTTTCCTAGTTTTCTGTAGTGATCCAAGACGGGCATTGTACTCGTTCGAAACGTCTCGAATCGCTTTCGTATTGTCTCTTCGTTGTCGTCCGCTCGTCCGCTCGTCTTTCCTCTTTCGAGTAGCCTCTGCGTCATGACGTCTTCGGAGCATTCATAGCAGAGCACCGCGGAGACGCTGTACGCCGTGATGCGCTTTTCGAACTCCGTCGCCTGTTGCAATTCTCTCGGAAAACCGTCGATGAGAAAGCCGGGCGAATCTCCCGCTTGAATCATCGCTGATTCCAGAAGACTCAAAGTAATTTCCTACAACAATATATAGAATTCTCCTCGTACACGACGTAAATTACTGAACTCACTAGAGGCACAAGCTTTCCTTCTCTCATTATCTCTTCCAGTTGCTTTCCTTGATCTGACCCACTAGCAACTTCTGCTCGAAGCAGATCGCCGGCTGAGAGATGAGTGAGCCCATATCGGTCGACAATGCGTTCACACTGAGTCCCTTTACCTGAACCCGGACCACCTAAATAATACACAACTAAAAAACAGGCACAAGAAAACCGTATCTCGTCAAACCCAGCACAAAAATGACCCTGGATCTAATTTTCGGCGCCTCTTCCTCATTCGCAGGCAGACACGATTCAATAGGTATAACATTGGCCGGATTTCCAATAGGCGGCAAAGGCACATTGGGATTGATGCTCCTTTCCTTTTCCTCCGCGACGGAATTTGGCTGGATTTCCTCCTCCTCGCCTTGCTCTTCCGGTTGACGACGCTTGATGGGCGGCAACGGCTGTCCGGCTCCCTCGAAAGCGGGCTTCACTTTGGGCAAAAACGTGTTCCACTCGACGTCCTTTGCGTCCTTTTCGTCCTGCAACTGCGATAGACAGCTCTGCAAGTAGACGACCGGATTGTCGGGTCGACTGTACATGAGACCGGTCATCAGGCTCTGAGGGGCACAAACAGATTGAGTTCGTCCGGAGGACGTGTTCGGTCTAGCGCATACTTCAAATAGTTGCGGTATGTCCCGCTTGTAAAGATACTTTTTAGCGTCCTCGTTGTTCATAACTGGTAAACAATTTAATTCGATACACACTGTCGTCTTGGGAACGAGTCACCTCCCCCGATCAAGATTGCGGGATTCCCGGATAAAAAATGTCGAGTCGCGTTTTGACGTACTTTCTGACTCTTTTCGCGACGTCTTGCGTACTCGGCGTGCGCGGAAGTGCGCACACCAACAACTGGGCAGTCATTGTGAGTTTAAACGCGAGCTCAATCGAGCGACAAAGACTCGGGAATGGCGCTCTAGGTCGACACGTCGCGCTATTGGTTCAATTACCGTCACATAGCGAACGCACTCTCAATCTACCGCAGTGTCAAGCGGCTCGGCATCCCTGACAGGTAAGGAATCGTGTGCACCAACTGTATAGATCGCGAATCAGCGTGTGCTACTGTAGTCATATCATTCTTATGCTCGCCGACGACATGGCGTGCAATCCTCGCAATCCCCATCCGGGAACGGTTTATCCCAGTGCCGGTGCTCGACTAAACGTGTACGGGGATGACATAGAGGTTGACTATCGTGGATATGAGGTGACGGTGGAGAATTTCATTCGGGTGCTGACAGGTGGAAAGATAGACTTTTCACACTTTTCATTGTACTTTGATTTGACTGATTTTTCATTCTCTTTTAGGAAGGGTATCGAAGGATACGCCCAGATCCAAACGCCTGCTTTCAGATGAGAGAAGCAACATTTTAGTTTATATGACAGGCAATACTGGAAAAGAATACTCACATCACACGGAATACTTTTTTTTCTAAGGTCACGGAGGAGATGGCTTTCTCAAGTTTCAAGATCAAGAAGAGATAACCAGTCCAGAGCTGGCTGACGCTTTTGGGCAGATGTGGCAGCGAAAGAGGTCAAGCTTCTTTCCAATTCTATAAACAATTTAATTTCCTTTACTTCCTACAGATACAATGAAATCTTTTTCATGATCGACACATGCCAAGCCATCTCCTTAGCGTACCTTTTCTATTCGCCAAATATTTTCGCTGCAGCAAGCAGCAGCGTGGGAGAAGATTCTCTATCGGTAAATAAGCAAAAATTGCAAAATATAGCGCCACTGCTTTACTCTTATTTTGCAGCACGATCCTGATTCTGAGATTGGAGTATTTGTAGTTGATCGGTGGACGTATTACACGCTTCAATTTCTGGAGAAAGTGACGCCTACAAGCAAGGCAACAGTCGGAGAATTAGTGAGCTGGTAAAGTATTCACCCAAATATGCTAACAACCCCCTCTTTCTGATAGTTTCGATCTTACGACGCGCGTCTGGTCAGGTCAACGCCACGATTCCGAACGGATCTTTTCAAGCGGGACCTTAACAAGGTGGGCCTCACCTTTCCCCACTCTTTGTGCTAATATTCCATGCATGCAGGTGTTGATCACAGACTTCTTTGGAAGCGTTAGAAACATTCAACTGAGTTCAGAAGCGCCTGTCAACGTCTCCGCGAAATCAAATGCGCGTCCAAACGACAACGCAGACTCACCCCTGAGTGACTTAGAGTGGACTTTAAGCGAGAGTCTGGACAATACCTTTGCCACTGACGAAAAACGTCAAAACTGGACGACTCCGCCACTGATTCCCTTCCTAGCTTCTTGCGTAATAGTACTGCTCACTTTCTTATTCAGCAACAGATAAAGATTATCGATCAGCAGTTTGGCGCGACTTAAGTAAAATTAACCAACAGGGCTTACCAAAAACAAACTTCTGAGTATTCGTTTTCTATTTGAAGGCTGGAGCAACTTGATCTACCCACGTTTTCATACTCGTGGGCTTTTCACCGGTAATCGTTTCATAATCTCCCGTATCGACTTCATAGGCATCCAATTCTCCTCGATCAAGCAATTCATAGAGCTCCAGCATTGAATCCACTTGCCACTTCTCAAAGCCGACGCGAAGAAACGCATCCCGAGCCGTCTCGTACTCACTACGAACATACTTGACGTCTTTACCCAAAGCGGACGAAAAGGCCGCAGCAAGTTCATTGTGCGAATGTCGATCGCTCACAAGCGTATATATCTTTCCGGCGTGATCGCTCGGATGGGCCAATATGGTTGCAGCCGCCTTCGCTACGTCGGCGACGACGACCGTCGCAAATCGGATGTCGGCGCTGCCTGGACTACGAAGCACGCCCTCGTTTTGAATGCGATTCTTTTGGTACCACGTGTTGTCAATGAAAACGGGCAGGCGGAGGATTGTGTGAGAAATGCCGAGAGTCTCGACGGCGCGCTCGATAGCGCCGAATTGGCGGCCGAGAATCGTGTTTGGTAACACGGAAGTTGGGATGCTTAAGATGATCACGTGATCGACTTGCGCCGCTTTGGCTGCTTCGGCGGCGTTTATAGCTAGTTCGGCGCGATTTTCGTGTTCTGGCGTAACTATGAAGAGAGATTTGACGCCTTGAAACGCTTCGATGAGCTGCCCCTTGTCCCTAATGTCCGTTTTGACGAATTGGACGTTGGAGGCGGCGAGCGAATCAAATCCGGCCGCTTTTGCGGCCTTTTCAGGATCGCGAGCGCCGCCGAAAATTTTCAGCTTGTCGCCGTACGTGGCATAGAAGCTCTTTACGGTCGAGGAACCGACATTACCTCCCGCACCGAGAACGAACACCGCCATGACATGTGCGTATCGCGCTTGCTCAATGGCAGTGCGCTTCACGTGATTCATAAGCAACGCCTACTACTGCTCACTACTCGTACATCGCAATGGCTGCGATTCCTAAGACTATGAAGGCTCTCGTAAAGACGAAAGAGCAGGAATCGTACGAGCTGCAGGAGATGCCTGTTCCAGAGCCGCAAACAGGCGAATTGCTTGTCAAAGTGATCCGAGCGTCGATCTGCGGCTCAGACATCGCTCTGTACAAGTGGAACGAGGGTACTTGCAATGCGATACAGACCCTAAAAACAATTTTGAATTAATTTATTATTTACCTAGTGGCTAAAGTTATAGCAACGGTTCCTTTCACTCCTGGCCACGAATGCGTTGGCGAAGTGAAGTCGAAGGAAGGAATAACGTACTTGGCTTACGTTTTTCTTTAGATTGTAGCCGTTGGTCCTGGCTGCAGTTCGGAGTACAAAATAGGAAAGAGAGTATGCTGTGAGAATCACTACTACTGTGGCAACTGTTACCAGTGCAAGAATGGCAAGATATTATTTTATCGTAGGTTAATGTAATGTTAATTTTTTATTAAGATATGAAACATATTTGTCAAAATCTGAAGCAGTATGGGCATGGCAGAGGAACATTGCACGGAGGTGAGCATCCATATCAATGTCAATCATTATGTGCCATTGTTGCTCTAGGATGCTCTCAGTACACAATTATTCCTGCTTCATTCGCCTACCTTCTAGAAACAGATATTAACGATGACAAAGCTTGCATTCTTGAACGTATTTTTGTCACAAATTGGGTTATCACCGTGGAATTCAAGTTCCTATGTTTGATCTTTAGCATTTGGTGTTGCTCACCAAGCAATGGAAGCACTTCATCCAGAACGAGATACTGTTTTAGTGCAAGGTGAGGTTTCACAGTTTGTCTATCTAGGGCTCAAGTTGCTTTTTTAGGGTGTGGGCCCATTGGTTTATTTTCTATTGGGATATGCAAAGCAATGGGAGCTTCGAAAATGTAACAATTTGATGACTAGTCACTACCACTGTTACTTTGGGCTTAGTCTTGCTGTGGACGTCTTTGATGACAAATTAGAGACGGCAAAACGCTTTGGAGCTGATGTCATCATAAACGGAAAGACGGAAAATTTGAAAGAAGCTGGTGCTGTAGTTGGAGCCACGCAATCTTCACTATGTATATATGTACATTTGTAGTAATGAGAGAGACAAGTGGAGATGGAATAGGCAGGCTTGTTGAAGCAACTGGAGTTCCAGTCATGGTCAACAATTCCTTTTCCCTTCTCAGGTGAGGTGGATTTATTAATAGGGAATGAAAAAAAGAGATTGTTTTAGAAAAGGAGGCCGTATTGTGCTTATTGGATTGCCAAGAGTAATTGCTTCAATTTCTATGTAATCTTTGTTTCTACGCATGTAATATTTGCTTCTTTAGGCTCCGCTTCACGTGGAGAACGTTTTGACTGACATCATATTCCGTGCAATAACTATCAAAACGGTTCACGGGCGTAAAATTTTCAGTTCCTGGAAAAAATCTGAGGAACTAATTGCTCAAAATAAGTTAAAAAACGACTTTCATTGATCAATAAACCAGCTTGTTATTTTAGGGTCGATGTGACTCCAGCCATCACCCATCATTTTGCCATGAGCGACTTCGAAAGTGCATTCAAAACTCTCTTTTCAGGTGAAGGATGCAAAATCTTGCTTGACCCCCACGCCTAGTATAAAACGTGTGCACATGTGACAAATTGACTGAATTTTTAATACAGACTTGGGTCACTATTTTACAAAGTTGTTTTTGACGTCAACCTCAACCACCCACCCCTCAGACACAGTGCAAGCAATGACACACATATACACACAAGCACAAGCACCCAGTAATGTCCACTCTATGTATTTTTCGGCTTTCAAAACCTCGGGGAACGAACCCCAGAAGATCAAATATCAATATCGAACTGAGCGTGAACGTCGTCTAAAAATAGAATTATAATGACGGATCCCCGTATGTGAAAAAATTCGAGGGCTTCTTCTAAAGCCCCCATACGTGTGTACCGATCGGAATCGTTTTCTCGGGGACTTCCTTAATGGGTGGGTGCTTCGCTGTCGTCAATTTAGGCGCTGTGACTCCCGGAATGATAGGCAAATTCGACGGCGGCGTTCTTGACTGGGGCGAATGACGCAACGACATTATGAACTTGCGGTCGTAGATGATCCGAGTCCCTATAGATTGCAGAAACATTCGGTCACGTGCCGTCGATTGACTGGCAGTCGGCCAAAGCGGACGACTCAATGGGGTACACGAACGCGAAAGTCGCAACAAAAGTTGAAACCGTCGTTCGAATCGGCTCACCTCCTGGCGTCGTGGAGAACATCGTGCCGCCGGGCGTCGTGCAGAGACCCGATGAGGGTAGCTGCGACGGATCGTGGACTTCGACGCGTCGCGGGGGAATCTCGCGCGACGCCGAAGGTTCGAGAGCTGGAGCCGTTGTTGCCATTTGCGCTGCCGTTTGGTGCCCGTGTCTGGAGGGGTGCAAGTGGTGGCTTTGGCCGGCAGCCCAGTGACGTAACAGAAACGGGACTTGCACACAGGCGTGGCATGCGCGGAAGAGAACGGGGGTGACGAAATCATCACATGACAATTTTTCTTGCGGCATGAACGCCGTCGTCGCGCTATGCCACTTTTGCGAACACCACGGACCAAGCGTCGTATTTTGCACGCAGGTACGAACCGAAAACGTCTCGATTCGTCCACTCAACGACGGTCGCAGGCTTTTCATAGTCGAGTCGCCTTACATCCAGACATGAGTAGCCGACTCGTATTCGATTATTTGGGCCGGTAAGCGAACAAATCATTCGAGAAACGATCGAGCGCATAGAATCCTTTCGCAGAGACATTCCCACTCCGTTACCAAGCCCTGGCGACGCCGGATCGACAGTAAGCCACCAAAACAGAAGCACTTTCTCTTGCTAACGTTTCCGTAAAAGCCCGTTTCAAGATCGTCTGACCTCTGCGAGGTAATCGAGACTCTCCGAAACGGAGTTTTACCGGAAAAAAAAAACTCCCGTTGCGCGGGACCTTTTTTGCGTAGGCGTGCCGATCACTGAAACCCGAACAATCCGGCTTTATAACGCACGACAAAGAAGCGCAAATCCGCTACGTTAGCGGGCAGCATCCTGTCATGCCACAGCTCTACGGTCTTGTCCGACACGCGTGCGTTCGAAGGTGCATTTTTAAAAATAATTAATTAACCAATTAAATATTTATTTATTTATTTATTTTTCTTAGTCTGAGTGGCGAAGTTTGTCAGGGTCGCGAGGGTCCCATTATTTTTGGCGATAACTATCAGGGCTACGTGTTCAGCCACACGTTCTCTCTCAAGGATCGACAGGCGAGAGGTTTGAAGCGATGGTGAGACGACGGACGTACACTCGTCTCATTTACGCGTATATAAATTTAATTTTTATCAGGTACAGCATCATTGTGTTGATGATGGACAAAGTATTTCTGATCAACTCTTGGGCGTTTCTCGTCAAGTACGGGCACGGTTCCTTCTGTGGCATAATTTTGAAAAGTTGTTTTTTTGAAGAAATTGTCAGTTTCTTATTCAGGACTTGAAACATAAAGTGAAAACAATTCTCTATGTGGGTACTGCCAGTCTAATTTTTTGCTTGCATTCTAGTCAAAACAGATATATGATTCTGAGCCGCCTGACGGGCGCCAGTCTTCAGACAAACTCGAATCAAGTGCCGGATTAATGTCGACGAGCATCGAAGAATTTCTACGAGGTCGTCGTGGTCCGAAACAGTCGTTTCGATCAGTTACTAGTCTCACTGGAGAAGGGGTGAGGCCGGGGAACAATATCGTTTTCGTTTCCTAACGTGTTTTTGCAGGAACTATTTCGGCAGCTTCACACATACTTTTCTCTTCTTCTAAAGTACGGTGGATCGAGACTGGTGGAAAGACAGCTTGAAGGGCCACCACTGGTATATATATTGGTTATTGATTTGCGCACCACAATGCTATGCGTATTGATAGGGATTTGAAGCGCTTGATGCTCATGGCATTGGCGAAGATGAGGAGGTAGAGGAAGAGGAAGAAGACGGTATTGAACGACTTTCAGAACAGTTGTCAAACCAAAGCCAATCAGGTATCTTGATATATACGGTGTTTGACACATAAATTTATTGATGACGTCAGATGACCATCCATCCATTCCCGCTTCTTTTGCTGACTTGAAGGACTTGTTTCTTGTGAGAGAATTCTTGTTTTCTTTAGAGAAGTATCTATCTCTTTGGACTTAGGCTCTTGGAACGAAGAAGTTTTGCAGTGCGGCAGCTCATGTTTTACATGGAAATCAGCTGATAGTTCGAGGTCCTGTCAGAATTCTTGTTGAATCGATTCTTCGCGTTCTTCAGGTTTTTAATTTAAGAATTGCTATTATTGCTATTTTTTTGAAACACGTTTATATAATAGACTCTTTTGCCCGACGGATGTTGTCAGACGATTCTCTTCAGCTCTGAATATGAAGTGATTATTGCAGGCAAAGAGCGAATGATTCGAATGAATTCTTGCCTTGCCAGAGTTCCTACAAGTGCAATTTCCTCGGCTTGGACAGCTCAGTGCAGTTGCCTGATCACCTGAAGTCATCGGACGTCTATGTTCTCATTGACGTAACAAGAAAGCAGGTATGATTGCTAAACGCGTAGATGGCCACAGCACAATTCGTTTTGTACAGTCCTCTGGAGCGAATGGCCGTCAAAAAGACGGCAGCAGCGCCTCAGAGATCACTGCTGATTTCACATATGCAGTCCAAGCGTCCAGAACCGTTGATAAGAGTAGGATTGAAAGAAACGAATGTTGTATTTTACTCTTCCTTTCAGTGCCAACCATGTTACGAAGACTTGAAGCGGTGCTGAGCAATGATTCGATCTCCAGTTCTGTCATTGAACAGTGTGTTATTAGTGCAAAAGCGGAATGGATGAAGTAACTCCTCTTCCCCCCATTCCTCTTCCAAGACAAAACCTTGTGCTTCTTTTCGTTTCATAGCAAAGTCAAAGTCCTGTACAAGTACACTCGTTCTGGCCCCATTTCTGAAGTTGATAAGTAGGCCCTGCCTGACATGTCATTGCCATTCTTCATTTATAAGTCGTGTTTTAGATTGCTAAGCGTACTCAGCAGCGAAAAAGAGGACTTACCGCTAATGCAGTTCTGGATTCGCGGCCTCGGACAGCAATATCGTTCCCAGGTATTATGCAGACAGCGATCGTCAAACAGCGGCTCAGAGCCAAGTGCTGCAACGGCGGCACCACCCCCACCCCCACCCCAAGAGGAAAAAGCCCCTGAGGGGCTTTGATACCAATTCTTTCCTGAATGAGTCGTTTTGTGTACATTACACCAAACAAGTACATAGTCCGCAGTACCAGCTGCAAACAAACACAAACAAAGAAATGATCCTACACCTACACAGAGAATACACATAAGACCAGCTGCAAAAGACACAATCAATAGGTTACATGTACTGAAGTCGCCTAACAGAACGCGCAAACCCGACACACAAGTCAATAGAACGAATAAACGGAGTAATACAGAAACCTAGCGACCTAATTTGGACGCTTTGGAACACTCGGACGAGCTGGAGCGGCAGGACCAGGCCTCCTACAAACCAACAGGGTAATTCAATAGTTATATGCTTGCGTTCTCATTTTGATCTTCTTACCTCGGCACGTTGGGCATGGCTCGTTCTGGAGCATGGGGCCGATCTGGAACCGGCTTGTCCGGAGCTCCCGGCCTCGGTGGTGCCGCTGGACGAGAGCTTCCGGGTCGAGGCGGCGCAGCACGAGGTCGAGGCGCAGACAACGCGGGTCGCGTCGGCGTAGAAACGGCGAAATCCTGGTCCGTATCAATAGGCGGTGGAACGGGCGTTGAAACGGTTTTCGTGTTGATTTCACTGATGATTTGAAGTGCTTCTCTCGAGCTGTGGTACATGCGAAGCATCTCCTCGCGACGCTGCGCTTCTGCTTTGCTCTCTTCCATCAGATCGTCTTGATTTGTTTCGGAATAGAGACGCGGAAGGAGTTCGGTGGCGATGCAGTCCTTTACGGTAAGAACCAGCATATGCATGATGACCTTTGGCACTTGATCGCCAATGATTTTGCTGGTGATTCCCATGTACGAATCGACGAGATTGCGGATCGTTTCGACTTGACGTTCGAGTTGGGGATCGAGAGTACCAATTTCCCCAGACGTCTATACAAAAACCAACCCTCTCACTCCAATAGCCGTAACGCAATTAGGTCAGTAGGGTCAACTCCGTAACGAAAAACAAACCCCCCCCGGTGAATGTAGCGAAGTACGTGATTCGTCGGGGGCCTATTTATTTTACTCACGCCACTTTCATCGTCGTCTCCCTTTTCTGGATAAACGCCGGCACGAAGAAACGCTGCTTTCCAACTGTCGCAGTCCTCCAGCCGATCGCAGGACAAATCCAAATGTTTGTTGTCTTTAAAGACATATCTGAATAGGCAAAGAGATGAAAGAAAGCGAGTTCTTGTCTGGCCGACAACTTACTTTGCATTCGGGTTAAAAATTGCAAAAGTGAATTTTTTGGCAAAGCTAATCAAAGACGACTCCGTCTCCTTCAATTTGCAGTTATCGAGCTTGAGCAAATATTTCTGGTCATGCTCTTGCTCGTCTTTGAACCAAGCAAGGGCGTCCGCTAGAGACAAACAATTGTCGTTGTATTCATATATATCACGTGGCGTGACGCACCTGACAAAACAAACCAATATTCCTTTGCTCTGCCCAGCATTCCTGTCGTCGTTGTTGTCAGCCAGCCTTTTCGAATTACCTGGTTTCCGACTGCTGACTTGTTCTTCTGCTTGCCTCCTGATTTTCCACTACTCGAAGCACTGCAATATGTAACGTGAGATCTTGTGTATGCCTAAAAAACTTTCAATGCCTGATTCCTACTTTGCAAATCCAATAAAGTCAGGATGATTTGTATTCATGTACGAAAGTTGAAAATCAATAAGAAGATTCACCTGAAAAATTATTTAACGTTGAAGGATTGAATTTGTGACGCCATTCTGCACCTGATCTTTCGTTTTCTGTTCTCTTTCTCGAGCAAGATTGGTCAATATTCTCTCCGTCTCGTCACGAAGACGCGGAAACCTTGCCATCTAGATGCCAGAGCTACTTTTGATGTAAAAATAAGAGCTGGCTATTTCTCACTTTTTCTGCGCAACTCTTTATGACTGACGTCATTTCCGTCATGACCATGTCGACGCATTTCACGGCAGGAACCTTGAGCTTATCGATCTGACGCTTCACGATAACCTCAAAGGCCATGTCAGGAGTAAACAACCCCACCCTGTCAAAAAAAGAACACCCATAGGTGCAATGAAATAAATTGCTCTATCCCTCACTAACCGAATTCCGTGAAGATTTTTAATAGCATAGCTGATTTCTCGACGGAGTTCTTTCTCATCAAATTCCATCTGGCTCACACACACACACGATGAGCAAGTACTTTGATGTAATAATACTATTTGTTACCTTCACTAATTCATAAGGAAATCGTTCGTGAAAAACGCGGTTTATCTTGGCGCCGATTGACAGTTCTTTGGTGTCAATTTGATCACCGGTGCCTTCTATCTGCTTGTCAAAGTCAACACCGAACGTCTGAACCATTCTTGATGTGGGCACATATTATGTCTTTTCCTATCATATGGGCTCGAGTGAACTCACTGCATCATTGCTTTGGTTTTCATTGACGGATCGTCAGGACGAAAATTTCTGAATTGCTCTACGTCTTTTTCTAGGCTGGCTAGTTGATTTTGAAGTTTGCTTCGCAACGACGGCAGCGTGTCGCGGATGTGGTTAGTCAATTGCTTTTACAAAAGAACATCAGAATCCATCAAAGACAAAAGCGGAACTCTTCATACCTGATTGAGAACTTTCTGCAGAAAAGGAGTCCCCATCTTCTCAGCCATGTGCCTAGACAACACACAGAATGTCAAAAAAAACAACCCTATGGAATTTTGAAAGAACCTGTAGGATGGGTGGCTCAGAAAAAATCGTCTCTCTCCATCCATTGCCGCCTTGATGTCTTTCTTCCCGTCGATATCCGCCTGGCTTCGGTTCACAACGCCAATGTAGCCTTACGAAAATGAGATAAAAAGGCTATAGAGTTGTAGACTTTTATTTTACCCCTTCTGAGTGGAAGAAGCCTGTTCTCGAGAATGTCTCTTGCATCTGTGCCTTCGTCCATCAAATCCAACTTGGTTATGACACCAATAGTTCTCAGACCTAATTTAAATTATCAATTATTTTTTATTCGAATCCTCTCGTTCTACATACCCTGTGGATCGACTTCTCTCGCCAGTTTCAACGCATCGGAATTTGCCAAGTCAGAATTGGCCGGCGACACGGCGAGTACCAAGCAGTTGGGTTTCTTCACAAACTGCATCAACATTTCGCGAATTTGATGCTCGATGTCGGCCGGCTGATCGCCGACGGGAACTTTGGTCATGCCCGGCAAATCGATAAGAGTGAGATTGAGCACTAAAAGAATTGGATCTAATTAAAAAGGGGGGCGCGACCTTGGGAAAAAATTCCAAGCAGCTAACCGTGAGGCGAATAGACGCGAAGGTTGATAGGAATCGAAGATATTCCCTTATTCGATCCCGTTTCGCGATCCGTCTCCTCTTCGATTTCTCTTCGAACGGCCGTAAAATCGGTGAACTTCTTCCCTTTGCAGTGCAAAAATTCCGCGTACTCTAAAAAAAATCCCGAACGAATCGAAAAGGAGTCCGGACGACAAAGAGGGGGGCGGAGAAACCGAACCGGATCGCGAATGATTGAGCTGAAGAACGAGAGGCCGTCTTGTGACGATTCCGGATCCCCGAGGCAGAAAATCCCTACGCGAGACGTCGAAACGGTCGCGAATTATCTTGTTTTTTCGCCCCTTGGGCGTACCTTCCCACGAAATTCTCGAGTACGGAGCTCTTTCCGGCGCTCTGGCCGCCAACGACGGCAATTTGTGGTAAATCGATCGGCGAACTGAATCCGAGTTGCGAGAAGGCATCTTGGAGTTTGTTCACGATCGGAATCAAGTCTTCCATGCCACGATTGCCCGACATCGTGGCTTGGGAGGGGGGAGGAGGAGGGAAACAAGTGGGAGGAACGTGCCTACTTGCGACGCATGCGCATTGAGACTTGGGCACGTTTTTGTCGAATTTCGTTGCGAATATCGCCTACTTTCGAGTCATTGAAGTGAAAGGGCATTATTTTTGCGTTAGGCGACGTGCCGAAAATTGCATCGACGAGTGACGTCCGTCAGGAGAACGATGCACGACTGAGATTCCATCCCGTCGCGCCTCGTCGATTTTTGCAAGACCGAGAGATTTTCTAAACGCGTGACAATGGCCGAGCAGAACGGCGGAGGCGGTAAGCGAATAGGGGAAAGTGTAGCAAGCTTGGAGTCAGCGTCAGTGTAAGAGAGGGGTAGATCCCCCGTATGGGGACCCGGCGCCTTTTTTTGTCTTCGATACTGTACGCGTTTGATATCTGAGCGTGCTTACACGCGCCGATGTCAAAAGGGTTGCATTCATAGACGTAGACCACTCGTTTGTGATGTGTTTGAGGGGAGGGGTACAGTGTACGGCAAAGAAGCCAAAGCAGTTTTCGCTTTCCAACGCGAAACACACCCTTACCGACCTACGAGCAATGACAGAAAAAAATAAATGAATTATAGATGCCGCACGATTAATTAAAACGAAAGTGCGGCTCTACGTTGCGAGCCCGGTAGAATTCAGTCAAAATACCGCTTCGCGCGCCGAAATTCAGTCAAAAAACCGCAAACCTCGAACTTAGACTCTCCTTTCGTCATAATCGGTGACGAAAGGTACACGTTATAAATAGTGCTTTCGTGACCCCTCGTGTGTCGGATATCCGGCGAAAAACGCTTCCCAGAACGTACACACAGCGCCGATTCCCCGTAATAATAAAACACCGAGTACGCAATCGAGTCGGCGCACTCTCGAGCCCGCTTGCCCGCCGGCCACACGCATCGCGAGAAAATGAAAGAACGCCAAAGTCTCATAAGTCCCATCGCCGTTTTACCCGTTCCTCGCGACGAATTCAACGGGAGCGGCCCCAGCGTCGAAAGTCCCATCACCGAACCGGCGGAACGTTCGCGTCCCGATAGCGGCGGCGGCGTGCGAAGAAGCCTATCGCTTCGATGTAAAAAACACCCCCTCCCTCGTAGATATTCGACTCTTTTTTCTTTTTTTGCGACTGTTCGTGGTCGTGTGGGACGCATTGGACAGCCGCGGCACGCAATTAATCGTTCCGACGCGCGCGTTTGAAATAGCTGGCGTTCTATGTTCTATTCCCCCCTTTCGCGTGTTTTCCTTTTTTTTTTTTTCGCCGCGTCGAAGCGAGAAAGTCGCGACGTCCTTCCTCATTTGCGTATGTGTCATGGGAATGGTTCGCGCCGACGAACGCAGGCAGCAAGGAGGGGGGCAGCCTGACGATAGTGCCCGTAATCGAATCAAACGGACGGGAGGGGACGGGCCCAGTCGCGTGTGCGGGGCCCAAGATGGGCTCTATTAGAATTAGAGAAAAGCGCAATTTCGTTCTCTCGCCACGATGGGCTTTGTTTTGTCGTAATGCAATGACGATGCGTTTCCTCCTTCTAGTTCACTCGAAAGGATCGTCGACGCTGAAGCAAAAGTGAGTCTCGGAGATAGAAAAGTAGATAGACGGCGCGATTTGGGCCCCTTGACGTACATTTTTTATCGTTATCTGTAAAGAGCTCTTGGAGCCAGTCGCCCGTCTAGACTCCGGGCAACAACGCCGTACTGGTTTTTATTAATTATTGATTGATTCCCCCGGGGAGGAGAGGAGGAGGAGGAGGAAGAGAAACCGTGCGATGACTCGTTTGTGATAGGATTAAGAAGAGACTCGGTTCGTCTCCAACCGTCGCTCGCAAAGGCTCCAACGTCAGCGATCTTAATTCGGTTGACGTTGGCGGCGCCACCGGACGACGATTGATCAAAGTGAAGGTAGAATAGATATAGAAAAATGAAAGCCAGATGAACTAGATTGGGGGGGTTTAAACTTTTCAGCATCCGGATCGTCGCGAATTGGAGACGAGCGAGAAGTCGGTCAATGCAGCCGTTCAATATATGAACAGTACGCGCAGTGGGATGTTTGCTTAGTTTCGCGTGTCCTTTAACCCCACTCTCCGTTGTCGCAGTCTATTGTGCCCAGGAGCAGGAATTGGATATCAATCAGATACCCGTGCTCACAGAAGCGATTGTCAGCGAAGTGAAGAAACTTCTCGACGTCGCCGAGAGTCTGACGCGCGATTCCACGTACGATTTTTTTTGGGCGGTGGCCGATTCTCTTATTATTTGTTTATTATTTAAATCGATTCCTAGGACCGGTTCAATGGATCAGCGACAAAATCTTCTTCTCGCGCTCGCACGACTCGTCTCGTGGGCGGACAAATGCTACATGAGCGAGGATCGTTCGAGCACGTCGACGGATCCGTCGTCGTACTTGGGCAAGCTCTCGACGGCCGTCAAAGTGAGCCCGACCATGCAAATGTCGTCGAGAGGGTCATAGGATCCGATTTCGTGCGTAGGAACTGGTCAGGATCGTCGAAACGATTCACAACGGCAAAGGGCGAAATGACAGCAGCGGCGATTCGACGCCGACGTCGACGATGGCTCTGCGCGATCGTACGCGACACCGATCCGTGCCCGTCATCAGTGGTATTCCTCTGCGATCGCCCGAGAGAGCGACTCCGCCGTCGCCGATGCCGCCGGCTTGCATGACGGGATCCTATTCGGCGGAAAATGTCTCTGAAAGCGAGCTCTATCGGCGAATTCCTATTAGCGGCAGCGAGGGTCACTTGTCCGTTTTGACGGAGAGTCAGCGTTCGATGGTTCCGCAAGCCGTTTCGTTGGCGAACCAGTATCCTGCCGGGAGTGTGACGCCGCCGCCTGTAAGTCGTTTCAATCGGCGGCACCATCAGACGAGTCCGCTTGCAAAGCGAAAAAGCGACTCGGCTTTTCGATTCAGCACGGATAGTGAGGTAGACGAATCGCCAAGCGAAACGACGTCACTCACACTCAGGTATATACATCAAGTAAATCGGAGTTTTTTCTCCTACTAACGGACATTCTAAAAAGTTCTCACGTTGCTGAAGACGACGAACCGGAAGACAAGCCTCCACTGCCGCCTAAGAAAAGAAACAGTCTTGGCTATGCCGTCGTTCCCTTCGAAACGCAGACGTCAACAACGTCGGCACCTCCGGATTTCATGCCCGCTTACGCCGACGAACGAGTGAAGCTTCAGCACGGTCTCGGCGTCGGCGATCCTCCTCCGGCCTTACGAAAGCGATACACCACCGGCGTTCTTCCGGATGTCTCCTCTGCCGCCTTTCGACGTCAACAGCAGCACGCGGATTCCATTCCCAAGGGCCCCATGAAGGCTACGCATTTGATGGGTGGTGGCTCGGCGGCGGCGGCGGCAGCGGCCGCCTCCGCTGCGGGGCCCGCCATTCCAAACGGTTTTGCTGCGGCGACGAATTTCGGCAGTTTTCAAGAGAATCTGACGCGTCAAATTGAATCGTCGTCCTATACGCCGCCGCTCGTCGTCGCCGCGGTGCCGGCTCCCGATCAACTTCCGCCGAAAAAGCCGCCGAAAACGCCTCGACCGCTATCCTGTCAGGATCCGTCGTCCGATCGGTCGACGACTCCAAGCGAAGCCCGATCCAGCTTCGTATCCGACATATCGAGTCCGCCTTTGTCGCTCGCTTTGCTACCCGAGTCGCCTCCGCCGAAACCGTCGCGCACGCCGACTGGACGTCCTCAGAAACCGCCGCGTCCGTCAACTCCGGTTCTTGTGGTCGACGAACCGCCGCCGCTTCCCGTGAAGCAGAAGCAAGCCGTTCGCGAGTATAATGCTCTCTTTGGACCGTACGAAGGCGCCGACGACGAGTACAATCGTCCTCTCATCATCAGTCGTCCCGATGTTCGGTATGACGTCGTGAAACAACAAATTGCTTATGGGAGCGACGCCGTGCCAACGCCAATGCTCCAAAGCGGTCGTAATCGAAGCGAGACTGTTGCCGGAGACGTGTTGCCTCCTCTGCCGGAAAAGCAGAGTCGGAAGGTACAGGTGACGGCACTATCGGATACAGGCCACTCATTGGATCAATTCTTCTTTCTTCTCTTGCAGAAACGAAGTCGAGCCTTATCATGTGAACAGGACGGTCCCATTGAACTGGAACTGGAACTGGTACAACTGCTACTTCCCCCTTATCTCTTCTGTTTCAACGAATCCCCTCACACGCGTTCTTGTTCTCGTTCAGGAAGAGGACACTCGTTTGAGATCAAGAAGATCTAGAAGCGATCCTAGTATTTTGGAAACAACACCAAGGTAGAGATTTGTCTGCTTACCTTTCATTCCCCGCCCTTCTACCATATCCGGTTGCCTCGATTAGCTCCGAAGACGTGCGCACGTCAGACGGAAGCGATTTAGGCGTGCCCGACAACCCTATCTATTCGCAGAACGTTAAAGATCTGCTACTGTTCAACGAAGAGGTCCGTAAATCTTTCCTCTCTGTTATTTTTTTCCCGTACCGGTAACTGTCAACCGTTTAGGATGGAGGCGGAGCGAGTCTGAAGGGCGGCACCGTCGACGCGCTGATCGCCTACGCGGCCGCTGCAAGTGCTTCAGGGCCAGGTATGACGCTGTTATTTGCATAGACTACGCGGAAACCGTTCCTTTTGAATCGCCGAAGTACCCACACGTGTGTCCGTGTTATGGATTAGTTACATTAGGCTGGCCAACAATAGACAGGTCAAGGTGGTCCAGTTTCTGGTGCGTGCAGGCTTCATTTGTTTTGTTTGCTGTGCTTCCACACTTCGCTATCACGAATGCGTATATGCATGGGAACCAGTTTGTTATGAGGGCCCCCTCTGAAGAAGACTGTTTTATAGAGTAGCTGACGACACGTCGACATGGCCCCCAGTCTTTTTGTAGTCGTTATGTTTCATATTTTTTTTTGTTGGACATTCAACCAAGCATTACATCCAAAGTACATGCACAGAAAGGCAGTCTAACTATGTTAACACGCACTTAGAATCTTTGGTGGCTCTGAAGCCTCTTCCTGTGGGTTTTATTGCCTCAGGACCAGGCACGTATAGAAAACGAGGGACCAGTTTGTTTTGGGCCTCTTTGAGCATTTATGGAATAGTTACATTAGGCTGCCCATTGAAAATAGACAGTCTGGTCAAGGTGGCCGGTCTCTTTAGCTCCAGTACTACGGGCTTCATAGAGCATATGTGCTAATTGCGTCCTTTTCTTTAGATCGGTTATACTACGAAGCGTTTTTGATGACATATCGAACGTTTGTGTCGTCTGAAACTGTAGTCGAGAAGTTATTGGAGCGGTAAGTGGGTTGGCCGCGGTCTGTGACGTTTCCTGTAGTTGACGGATGGGCGCATTCCATTCCAGACACGATTACTTTCTACGAAAACGCGATCCGGTCGTTTGTCATCACACGCTAAGCGTTCTGATGCGCGTCGTAGACGATTTGAGGTCAGGGGGAGGGAAGACCCTTCCTAGCATCTGTCACTTTGACGCATACTTCTCTAGAGGTGCAGTGAACAAGGCTCTACTAAGTCGACTTGTTGACGTCGTCTATCGACTCATTTGCGACGGGGAACTCAAACTGGCGACTGTCCTTCGACGAAGTTTGATACAGAAGGTAGATTTATCTTCAAGAGAAAGAGAAAGGGTTGTTATTATTCTTTCTCCGTAGTGGAAAAATTTGCATGAACCTCGCGTTTCACCTATGGGTTATCTTACAACAAAGCCTGATCCTAATGCAAGGTAAAGTTCGTAAGGTGTAGGGGGCCCCCGCTTTTTCATTTGGGTCACGTGTTCTCGTTACAGGCAGAAAAAACTGCAGGATCTCAAAAGTCGACAGATTGCTGAGCAGATGTCCCTTTTGGATTTCAAATTTTTTCAGAATATTGAGGTATAGGCTTGGCCTTTCTTTTGTTGATTTGCTTGTTGGAACAATTGCGCAGACGCCCGAAATGCTGGCGTGGGCAGAAGAGCAGAACGAGGAAAAGAATCCCACTCTGACAGCTTTTACAGAACACTTCAATAACGTCAGCAGCTGGTAGAGACGTCCTCTTTTTGTTCTTTGATAACGTACTAGCGAAAGTTCTCGCAAAGGTGCCGCACCAAGTTAATTGAAAGTTCGGACGCGAAGGATAGAGACAAAGTAGCTCATAAACTTATTAAAGTAATGAAGGTAAGGTGTCGACGCTTTAATCAAAGCGTAGTTCGACGCGTTCTTCTTTCTTCAAAGCACCTGAGAGAAATGAATAATTTTAACTCCTACTTGGCGATCTTGTCAGCGTTTGACGCTGCCGCCATCAGTCGTCTAGAGTGGTCTGACGAAGTCGATAAGGTGGAAGGACGTGGTTTTATTTTTGGGTTTCTTTAGCGAGCGCTCTTTTGTAGGGTTTGACCGAACCGCGCGCTTTGATAGACAACAAAGCGTCATTTAAGGCATATCGGACGGCTTTAAGAGAGGCCAAGATGCCGTGCATTCCTTATATGTATGAAACGGGACGTTTCTGTGCGAGTGAAAAAATCGCGACGCTTTTTCTTTTCAAGTGGTATGTTCCTGCAAGATCTCACCTTTATTCATCTTGGTAATCCCGGCTCCGTGAACAATGACAAGTCAAGCGTGAATTTCAATAAGCGCTGGAGACAGTTTACCGTATTGGAAAAGATTCGCAAGTGTCAACAATCGTAAGCGCGACGCGACTGCGACGATTCGAAATATCGCTCGCGTTTTTATTTAGGGAATATCCTTTTCAGCGAGATGAGGTTATAGTTCGAGTGTTCAATGGCTTTCGACCTTATTTGGGAGAAGAGGTCTGTTGACCCGTCTTAGTTCAATCAAGTTGGTGTGACTATAACGTCTCGTTTTTAGCAACTGTATCAACGATCACTGAAAATCAAGCCGCGCGATTTTTAGCGGACTCGCTTTCAAATTTAGCGCAATTGACGGGAAAAATTGCTGCATTAGTTGTGTACAGATAAATAGCCGCGTTGTGCCACGGGACAGTTTTTTTTGAATGCTAGCCAATGTAGCGGTACGTAGTTCATTTCTTATTAAATCAGATCTTTTGGTAAAAAGATATGTCTCAAAAGTTTGATCCATCTGTCTTTTTTTGTACAAAATAATTATCCAGGGGCAAATCAGCGCGGGAATATCAGCACGTTGTTAGCGTGCGCTTACTTGTAAAAAGCGTCGTTTTCGAAGTTTGGTCGAGGCTTAGACGAACGGAGAGCCCCTCGTCGACGTTTGCTGGGTACACCAGAAATCAGGCTGATTGTGGGGCAAAGAGAACGTCGGCGCAAGTCGATATTCATATCGGACGGAAGACGTTTGCGGCATCTGCTGTTGTCTTTCCAAAGATGGCGAACTAGGCCACAACGCCGTACTAAAGGCATTGGACGGTTGTGGCGGAGGACGAGGAGGAGGCGGAGGAGGAGGCGGAGGAGGAGGCAAAGGCGGAGGAGGAGGAGGGGAACAATGCCAAGACTGATGGCCATAATGCGTTGATGGAACGGACGTGAATTCGCAGCTTGATCGCTCTCTCGGTAAGGCTGCAATTGGGGCTTCGCTGCTGCAGTGGGCGCTCATCCCGCTGGAGGGCAGGGAGTGGAAGGACTGAGGCGGATATGGCGATCCACCCAGCAACCCCAGTTTGCGTTGTAGCTCCACCTTACGGGTCTCATAGTAGTTTTCTCGTTTGATCTTGGCTCGACGATTTTGAAACCAGACCTTGGAAAAGGGAGACTTTCAGCTAGAGGTGCTGCGCGCCTTCTCTCTCTCTTTTTGCTTTACCTGTATCTTTCTTTGTGGCAGTTTCAATTTTGCACTCAGAGCTTCGCGCACTTCTCGCGCTGGATACGTTGTGAGCTCGAAGATGCTTTCGAGCTCGAGGAGCTGTTCGTCGCTGAGAATTGTTCGCGTTCGGGATCGTTTGCCTGTGGTACGTATCAGTGAAGTGTATAAAGCCCTCGCACAGTACTCTCTATTTACTGTTCGATTGTTCCTTAGTGACCGATGAAGAAGTGGATGGTCGCTTCAGATTGCTTCGCTGCTCACACATTGTCTTATTTCTCAGTCAGGCTTGGTGCGTAATGACGAGGGTTCAACAGGCCTCGTAATTATATAGGGGAGGCAGTCGCAGACTATCAAAATAGCCATCTTCAAGGGATTCCACATTTCTTCCTGCCAGGTAAGGATTCCTGATAAAAGTAGCGTCCGTGACGTGCGGGAATTGTGCTTAGATTATGGACTGTCTAAGCACCATCCCCGTTTTTGTTTTAGGAGAGAAATTGAATCAGCCTGCATTTCCTCTAGTACTGCGGCTTCCTGTGTCTGAATCATGCCCGAAGCGCGAATTGAGGAGAAAAGACAAAATTTATTTCCAACCCAAGATTCGCGTTGAATATCACCGATTCTTCATATGTACAAAAGAAGCACGCGCAAGCGTGCTAGAGAGCAACGAAAAACGAAGAGATTCTCAAGCGTTTATGCGCATTCGCATCTGTGCCCGCAGCCAGTCGGGCAAAAGGCGCACTGTGCGAACCATGCGCGCATGTGAGCCAAATGACCGCCGTGACCGCAACCCTGGCACCAGACGTACAGACCTTTGACCGTTGTGTGGCTAGAAAAACAGGAAATCGAGACTAATTTTGTCAAGTCAACTGAATAAGGAATCTGTACCAGAGTGAGCAAGAGTTTGTCAAAGAGAGACAACGATCGCAAAACCATCCGGTCTTTGTTAACGGTTTTCGACATGCATTGCAGTTCGAAGGAATCAGCGTGGAATCCTGCAAACAAAAAAAATTTCAGAAGCATTCTCTCCCTTCTCTTCTTTGCTCACCAAATTGAGATTATTCACGCTTTGCAACCTGCAGAGCTTAATGACTAAAGCCGCTTTTGAACACATTTGAAATCGTTGGAGAAGTTCTAAAACATATAGAGAAGGAAACGAAAAAGCAAGAGGCAAGTATATACCAACGTAAGAGAGAAACCACTGTTCCAAAATTAACTCATCAACTGCCCCCGTTTCAAGTTTGTTGCCTAGTGCGAGAATGATGGACACGCTCATCTGCACGTCACCCTGAAACCCCGCCGTTTCAAAACATTACGACGCTTCCGCCCCATCGCGTGTAAACAAAAAACCTGATTAGCAAAATGATGTAACATCTTGACAACGATGGGGGTGTGATTCCATGGAGGACGAGGGCGAGGCTTGGGAAGGAAAGGAAAAGACGTATCCGTATAAAAACTCGTACGAGACCGAGGGGAAGTCGATGGTGTGTGCGTGTGTTTACTTTGGCATCCTTGACGGGAGGAATCAAGCGAGTCGACGTCGCCCGTCTGTCGGCACTTCCGCCCGTCGGATGCTCGGTGCCGGAATGGGCAAGGAATTGATCCGGCGCCTCCTCTTTTCCGCTGTCCGAAGATGGCGAACTTGGAGGAGAGAGGAAAAGGGTCAAAGGAGAGAGGAGACGGACAAAAAAGAAGTCGATCAATTAGATTTACCTGCTCTGCAATTCGTGCCTCGGTTCAAACGCTTCCTACAGAAACAATTTAATTAACGAGTTGTTCAGAAACGGCGTAAAGGAACGCTACGCTTGGCAATTGGCCCCAAGTTTGAGTTGAAGTGCTGCCGCGGCCGCCGCGCGCCGCTCCGCTTCGAGCAGAAGCGGATCCAGCTTCGGAATCTATTTCATATTCATCGTCATCAAATTTGAAGTCAGCTAGATGAAGAAAACAATTGCGTTAAGTCTACTTCATCAACTATTCAACAAACCTCCGCTTGCAATATTTTGGAGTTGTTTCACGCCGTCGCTTTCGGTACCGCTTTCATCGTCGTCGTCGACGTCGTCGTCGTCGTCGCGATCACCGTGCATGTCTTCGTCATCTTCTTCGTCGTCGTCGTCGTCTAGAAATAGCGCAATCTCGGAGGAATATTCAAAGACTATATTTAACGTTCACCCGTGTACTCTTGTTCCGTCGACACTGTCAGCATTTCCGCTGTTTTTTTCGACATTGCGTCAACCGACGATCGACGTTCCAACAACTTGGATCCGTGAGTACTGAGGTTTCCCCCAACGCTCGTCGCGTCGTCTAGTGGCAGCGGTTGCAGACGAGCAGTTGTGCCGCCGCCGCCGCCACCGCCGAAGGCGCCAAGAACGGAACTCGTCTCCGGTGCGTAGAGCCGCTTGAGAATAGCCCATGTTTTGGCTATGTGAAAGCGTTGAATCTCCATAGCTTTCTGAATAATTAATAAATGAGTTGGTTTAGGGAACGATAAGACCGCCACAGGCAATGAGTGTGTACAGAGGCATTGTGATCGCATATCTCTTCCAAGGAATGTCCGTGAATCCAGTAGGATTTGGCCAAGTGCCGAAAGACTTCTTCGGTGAACTGAGAGAGAGAAATAGACAGAGAACATAGCGCTAAGAAGGAAATCGTCTCGTCGTCGCAATTACGTCGAATATCTTCGGTGGACATTTGAACTGCAAGACCGTGCTGCGAACCGATTGAAATTTATCGACGGGCCGATTCTCCGGCTGCTTTTTGAAGAACGCTGCTCCGCCTCCTCTCACCACTGCTGCGCCAGGCGGCGAAAATCTGAAAAAAGGTGCAGATCGTACGTTTAAGAAATTGTTTTCTTTTTTTTTTGTTCTCCTTGCATTGAATTCGACGCTGTTGTTGCGGCTGTCGTCATCATCAAGGAGTCGCACGACGCGTACGTTATGTCGCCGCGAATGTTTAATGCCATTCCGACGGGAGGCAGCGTGTCGGCCGGACGTTCAGCGTCCTTGAACGCGTGTTGAATCAAGGTGCCGTCTTTGGAGCCGGACAAAACGACGTTTTCGTTCAGCCACTCAAAACCTGGATCAAATGGAGAAAAAAGGCAGGCGGTTATAGTCGTTCCGTTCTCTTTCTTGTGGGACTCCCTCACTTGTCGTGACGTCTTTGTGCTCTGTGAATGTCGCATACGGTATGTAACGACGATTGACGTCCCACACGTTAATGCTGTTCTCGACGAGTAGGGAACAGCTAGAAGAGGAGTTACAAAATCGATTTCCTCGTTTTCTTTTTCCAGTACCTTCCAATGTGCCACTTATGCTTGGGTCGCCACTTGATGCGTGCGACCGAAGCGATGGTTTGAATGGAGAACATTTGCCTCGACGACTCCTGCATGTCCCAAATCTGTGACAAAAGAAAAAAATGCGTAAGGGTACGTGAACGCGTCGGACAGAAGCGATTCACCTTTATCATCTTATCGCGTCCCGCTGTAGCCAAGTATCGGCACTCTTCGGGATGCCAGTGGCAGGCAAACGCCGGACCATTGTGACACTGTATTCCCCTTACTTGATACGAAGGATTTCTCTTATCCCATGTCTGAGAGAAAGAGATTAGCACAGGACATTGCTACTGGTAGACGTACGAGAAGATAGTTAGTTACTCACCTTAATCATACCATTCTCGCCTGCAGTGGCGAAATAATGTGGCGGCATTGGATTTACCTGTACATACGGTACGTCAATTTCACGCCGTACTTGACTTATATTATCCTCTTCTTACCTGGACGTCTCTGATACTATCTGAGCCGCAATTGAATGTCATCTGACATTCTTTTTGATTGACTCGGATATCCTGCAAAAAGAAAACCCGTTCTAATTTTTTTCCTTTCTATTGTACGCTTATACACTTACAAATAACTTGACAGATCCGTCTTGAGAGCCGCTAAGAAGATAGGAACCGTCGGGCGGAAACGCGACCTTGTGTGTCGTACGCTTGTGATCATTATAGACGAGCACTAAGAACGATATAATGCGCTCATCTGCTTCATTTTAACCACATGCTCACGCTGCTTCGACTTGGACAGTTTTCCCAAGTTCCATAGGACTACAGCTCCGTTCGTTGCTGATGTAGCAATTAGATTAGCTATAATAAAGTTTGATTAAAGTACATCTCATGCCAAGAGAGAAAACAAGAAAACTGCATGCGTACAAAATAAATAAATAAATAAATAAATAAATAGAAATTATAGTACTGACCGTCTAATGGATGCCACTGGACGTCCGTGCTACTGAATGTCAAATTCATTCTTCCCACCCGCAGATTCAGCAGCTCTTCGAATTTGTCTTCGCACAATTTCAGTGTCTTGAAAACTGGGCGGGGAATATCACGTGAAAAACTCGCCAATGCAAAAGCTAAACCTGTCCGGCCTGCAACGACGATCATCGAACCGTCTTTGTTCTTGCTCAGAGCGTTGATTGGAGACGCTATGTCGAGGCTGAATGTTCGTGCCGGGACCAAACCTGCTCCAACATTGGCTCTCGTCGCACTGGCGGAATTTTGAGCTATGCTCTCACCTCTTTCAGGCATTCGGCGGCCGCTAAAAACGCTTCCCGACTGCATTCGCGAGTAATTTCGTGTTCCCGACATTGCAACTCTTGCTGCAGGGAGTTGAAATAAAAACGGAAGTCGCTAGCGCACGCTTACACGGAGGAATCTGGGAAATCTACAGCTGTCGTAAATGACGTCGCCATCAGACATCTCTTTCTTCTCAGTTCGTCAAATGCGGCTGCGCAGGGGCAGATTTTCATCGCACATCTTTCCGTCGCTGATCGGACGTCCGATCAATCGAAGAAAACTATGGTCGCGCATAGCTTAGTATCGAGATCAATTTCATTTGAGGTACGAGGTCCAAACAAGCTATTTTTTACTCACATGCCGACTTGGAGAAGGCATAGACCGTATCTTGACTATTGGACCGACACTGAAATGATGACGGCAGGCGAAGTGCTACGAATGGGACTGTCCTCTTTGCATCCGAAGTATTTGAAGAGGGATTTCTGTCAGTAAATTGATTCCTTGGTTTGTAACCATTCATTGCTGTCGTCCCTTGCTGGCTGTACAGTGGGTGATTTTCTTTCAAGTGCCGATGATAGTCAAAGTGGTTGCAATTGGATTTGCCGTTGATACCACTCATCTTTATGGCAGATTTCGTTTTTCTTTTACACTGGTTCAAGTGAAAATATATGAATTAATTTGGCTGAAGATCGCGGCAATCACAGCAATTAGCAAGCCACAGACTCAGTTATTGACGCATCATATGCCAAGTAGATGGATGTACACCAATAATAAGAATAAATTAAAGCTACTGTAAAGCATTAGTCCCTGTCAGCTGAAGCAAACACTAGTAGCGTCTCACGGATTGTCTCTACAATCCGTGGTCTTATTATAGGGCTCTGGTAGCGTAGGGCATCTGACGTCATCGTGCTATCATGTGACCGTTTGGAGACGAGCATGCTCTCCTCTCCACGTGCAACGATTTTTTCTTTTGCGTTCTTTGGACCCGTCTAATGACGACGTCGGCGCGACGAAAAAATTAGTTGATCAAGCACTCAAATTCTCGTCGTTTACTGTTGCCCTGCCGCTACGGATCACCGTGTGTCAGCGAAGAGTGCGCTCGCTTCTCGCTCTCGCCCATCACTTGAGCTTCCAATCTGACAAAAGTAGAATCTCGGCCCTGGTCAGTTGTCACCGAACGCCCTCTCGCTGACCGCCATAACCTTTACCTTGTTTGCGTGGGCGTGGCATTTATATTTTATACTGGTACTGTATTATTTTTACACATTACATAACCTAGACAGATTTTGTATTTTTTGTGTGAAAGGAGGAGGGGCTTGCAATTCTGGATTAGAGGAGTTTGTTGTAGTTGCCTTGTTGCTGTCTTTCCTTGTGAGAGAAATATCCTCCAACCTCGGAAGATGATCAGGAATCTTTCATTTTGAAATGGATTGCATACTTTGCATATCACGTTGGCGTGGCATAGAACTGACCTTTTGCATTATCACTTGAAGAGCATGCGCATTCTACCTAGTTGGCTGCCACATGTGGATTGGCCAGCCGAGCGAAGACAAGATGGAGTCAAAGCAGACGGATGCGTTAAAGCAAGAGCTTGGCTCCCAGAGCGAAGCCGTTCCTGAGCAAGAGCTAGACGGTGTCGTCGCGCAGAGAGTAACTTTCACTGCTTCCTTATTGATGCATTTTGTCTCGCAGCTGAGCGCGATGTAAGAGAAGAATATCTCAATCCTTCGCCACCGCCAAAGGTTGTCACTTTTTTAGCACAAGTAGTAGAGTATGTGGGTTTAGCGAGAACCTTTAGGGAAACGGCCAAGCGAAGAGGAGAACGAAGAGAGAGCGTCAACCAGGAACCATTTAAGACAGGGATGGGATGCTGATTGCGTTTGTTTGTATCGATTTTGTCTTTCTTGCGTGTATGACGTGAAAAATTAGGTCGACTAAGAATTATCACCTGACCGGTCACTCACTCACTCACGCTCTTGCTTGTCCACTACTCATTCTCACTGAAAATCGTTCTCTCTTTGCCTGCGCTTCGCTCGTTTAATTTAATGCTACGATTTGCGTATGCATACATTATTAGCATACAACGCATGCAAAAAATTAAGATGCCACGTGGAAATTTAAATACGGGCATTTGCATCTGCTCTCTGTCCGGAGAGACATTTTCGCGTACGGTGTGGCCTTGTGAGTTCTGACTTGATCCCATTTCGAAACCAACAAGCGATCGAGTGAGTCTCCTTTGAGCCTTCCTTTCGCCGGCATTCGTCTGTTTCCCACGAGCTCGATCTGCGCATAGCGAAATTGTCTTCATCTAAAATCGTTCCCTTTGCTTTATAGCTAGGATAATTTCTTACGTATTTCCTTTCACACTATCGTCGTAGTTGTTGCCTAAAGACCAGGCTACAGTATCCTCCGTTGCCCAGACGCTCCTCGAATTCTGGATGAATTCTGGATGAATTATGGATGCCAGTCTTAAAACGGTTCAGACGAAAGTGTTGTTTTGCATTGGTCTATGCATAACCTTATCCTGTAGTGTGTCTCTGGGACAAAAAAATATCAAGTTCAAGTCAAGATGATATCCAACGACCGTCACTTGGCGAACGATTGACTGATTATTGCTTCATTGGAGGACATTTTTCAAGAACTATTTCTAAAAGAAGAATTGGTGTGTATCTCAAGTTGGCATCCCAAGCAGTCTACTACTATTTATATGGCTTATCATTGTGAGTGAATGTTGAATGACGGGCTTTGTAATAACTTGTTTCCAGTTCACAGTATTAGATTATTTCTTGAAGCCATGGAAGAGAAAACAACTATTGTCTCTTTGTATGCATTGAATGGGATTTCCTGGTCTATGTGGTATCTGTATGGACTTACTGTTTGAACGTTTTGTATAATTGGAGTCGGTTAGCGGTCTGATTTTTTTCTTGCAAGTGTCACTGAAACGTTTCCGGGGTTACTATAGGCCGGGACGCTTTTCTGATGCCAGTATTGGATAGATCGACTGTCTTCAGTCACACGCCACATTCTGCTTCGTCTATTTGAACGAGATCCTGTGCGGCTAAACCAGAAAGAAGAGTAAATGATACGGGAAATTCGGACCGCATGGCTGAGAAACCAGCTGAAGACACGCCAGCTGAGGACAACGTTGGCACGATAGACAAGCAAAATGATGCGAACCGCGCTGATGACGGTGCAGTTATTTACCACTAAACAGTTCAGCCACGGAAACGCACGTTTTCGTAGGCTGCGCGATTGATGATCCGAGACAAGCGTATCTGGATGATGTTGACAGCGATGAAGTTGGTCTTCGAAACTACCTTACTTTGCAATGGAATTGATAATCTGTCTTCAGACAGGCGAAGACGCTGAAAAAGCCAAAGACGAAAAACCTCTGGCAGAGATAAAAAAAGATTTAAAAATGCATGATCAATAAAAACGAGACTCAAGACGATTGTCATGTATCGCCCCGTGCGTCATGTATCGCCCCGTGCGTCATGTTTGATGTGTTCATTGTCTTTTGTTCTGTTGTTTCTGTTCTGTTTTACATGTCACACTCTGCCTGGTACGTAACAGCCTATAGACGTCTCCACAAATTCCCCGTTCTCAACAAAAAACCACGGCAAGTTACATGTAATGGCGAAATTGACATCCTAAATCTGTAAAAGAATAAGAAATGGTGGGCTACATCGACTTGCTACGGTGCAGTCAACGAAAGCGCGGAGAATCTGATGATCCGGGCAATTCTTTTTGTCTTGCTCTCATACCTTCCTCAGCCAATAGGATGACGAGATGCCAAGTCTCCTAAAAAAGAGTTGGACGAGACGAACGCAGGTCTTCCGAGATGATCAAACTTTAACTTTGCGACCACGAAGCTCGGCGCCCTTGCCAAAAGCGACAAAAAATCTTCATCGGTGACCTCGCTTTGACGATCGTGGCTGCAGCTCAACTTTGAATCCATTTATATTCAGCCTTTGATCTGAAGGAGGTAGTTTCCTGCGAAAATCACTGTTTAGTGCTAGCATATATATATATACATATATTTACATATATATTATTTATTTATATATTTATTTATATATTTATTTATTTTCTATTAGACTTTACGAATGAATGCGATCAATTCTTTTTGGTTAGTTAGCAATTCATGAAGCGATATGATTTTGGTGTGTCGGTGTGTCTGTGGATGCGACGAAATGGGTGGAAGAGAAATCAAAATATTGTTTTATTCAAAGAATAAACGCATACCTCTGTGTATCCTGACAATGAAACTGGCACGATTTCAGTGGCGTAGAATCCTCATTGGGTTTTAGAACAAGTGCCTCGGGTTTTTCTATTGGAAAGACGTTCACTTGACGCGAGAAAAAGAAGTCGCATTAGCTATATACAGTGGATTCTCCGACGTCAAGGGTTTGAACTGTCTTGTCAGCCAAGCACGTGGGACGCAAAGTTTTCCAAACTTCTGATATCACGTCTGAACAGGTATCTGAGATTGTGAAAGTGCTCTATTCGTCTGTCAAGATTCTTGAAGTAGTCTTAGAGCACGCTAGCGTATGCGATCTCTTCGTTACCTTGCCCGATTTTCTTTGCTGCTAGAATAATATTGCCTTTAACGTGGTCGGATTCAGTGAACAGTCACAGAGAAAGTCAGTCTTAGTACACCAGCCACGTAGGAAAGGAAAAGTTCCCATGTTCCTGTGCATAGCCGTGAGTCCACCGACCAACTGATAGGAATCTTCAAAGCAAAGCCATTCATTTGCACAGGTCCAATTCAGTTTGCGCTTTGTGAACGTTTGCCTTTGTGAGCCGTACACGTTTGACGGGCTGAGTATTTGAAGAATTTATAACGGATTAATAATAATTTAAATTTTGTGAGGGTGTGTGCACTTGGACATTCAAAACGGAGAAAAGAGGCCCGCTCGTCCAACGTTTCATCCTAGAATGATTTTTAGCATGCCTTTCTTCTGACCGTGTTGCAATGACGAAAAGACGTTGGTTTGATAGAGGTGCTCTATTTCTTATCTTGCGACTGAGATGGTCTACGCTTTTCTACTACACACTGTATTGCGAGCGACTTTCTGCTCAGTACGGTAGTCAGCGCTGCTACTAAAAGGCAATGCCAGAATGCGATCACAGAAAGAACGCCTCTTTTCTAAAATGTGTTCCGCCATTTTATTTTCACGTGACGCGTAGCGTTGCGTACAGTTGCGACAGACTGCATAGATGTCGACAGGGTACAAACTCCTTCCTTATATCCGGACTGACAGGTTTTTTGGTCATGAAATCGGCCAGGCGCGTAGCTGAGCGCCCTGTGGGGCAGGTGAGTAAAGTACACGTTAGGTTATCCAATCTAAACGTCTTTCTTCCTTGCTAAGCCGACTTCGATCACATCTGATCGTCGAATTAATTGTTTAGGCAGCGTGTGAGAGGACCAGTTCGAACAGCTTGTCCTTTTTTTTCATAGTGAGAGGCGGGTCCGGCTAAAAACTGTCCTTTGTTGCTGGTCTTATTAGACGTTCAGACGTCTATTTATTGCTCCGATATCTTAGCCAAAACATGACTGCGCCAAGGATCTGCAGCATTAATTAATACATGACAGAGATTACCTTTATTGGTTATATATTCATTGGAGCGGAACGGACATTTTACGTTTGATTGAGCGTTAACTATGGCTATGGTCATCAATATATCATACGTCCATGGGAGAGCAAAACGTAAAGGATTGTGAATCGGCACACTGGATGAGCGGCCGACGGCCGACTGAAGTGCGACGCAAGGCTCCCTGATGCTCCCCCGGTCTAATGATTCATCTCTTTGGCTCTGTATGGGTTTTAGTGAACTATCTGAAGCTTGGGAAATTCCTTTTCTGTCTCTGGAGAATATTCTGCAGGAGAAATCGGGATCATGGAGGGTTTGATATTAATCTCTTTTTGCGTCTTATATGGCGATAGCTTTCTGTGTGCTCGCAGTCGCTCTTTGGCGACTCATGCTACTCCTAGAGTTTCATCAGGACCGTCGTTCCAACGGTGTTACTGTAAGAGCACGGGATTCCTACTGGATAGCGTACAATGCAGCTAGTGGCGATGAACAACTGAATTTCTTTGGAAACTGACCGTAATAGTGCTTTGGTAGGACTTCAGCCACTGTACTCTGCTAATTCAACCCAATTAATGTCAGCGGTGACTCTATGTGACTAATAGTCTAATGCTTGTGCTTGTACGTAATTCTAAGACTTGTGTGGATTCTAAGGTTTGTTCATGACACAGGACTCAAGAAGCTAGTTGACATTTTTCATAGTTCATTCTTTCTACGTGTTGTAGTAATGATTGTTAACTTATTTGGTCCTGCTTCTGTTACTTTACTAGGTGCGCATGCTCGATGCGATTTGACGCAAATGATGTGATAATTTCAATTTACAATTGCTTCCGAAGGTACAGGGTTGATAATTGACAATGAATGCAAAATTATCATGTCTTCCTCCCTTTTTACAATAAAAAGGAGTCGTAATTAATTAATTAATTACAATACAATTAGCTGCAGATGATCTGCAAAGGGTAAACTGCCCTATGCTGTACCTTGTGTAAGTGAGATGTCCAGCCACAAACAACAAATCAATCAAGGACACTGTATCAGATCAAGGTGTTTTAGAGGCCCGAGTTACTAATGGACTAATGCGTGGCGCCCATTGTACGGGTATCTGGGCATGGAAGAAAAGAGCATTCTCGTTCTGTACGGATCTCAAACGGGCACGGCCGAGGAAGTAGCAGAGCGAATCTGGCGAGAAGGAAAGAGACGACAGTTCTGCATTCGAGTGAAAGCAATGGATGACTACGACAAGGTGGGCAACATGGCGCACAATGCCATAAGAACGTGTAGGCGTTTCCTAATGCTGTGCAGGCCCGTTTGATTCACGAACGAACCGTAATTTTTGTCGCTGCAACGACTGGCCAGGGAGACGAGCCGGATAACATGAAAGTGAGAATTGCTTTTCCTTTCAAATTGAATCAAAACAAGAATTTGGGGTCAGGCGTTTTGGAAGTTTTTGCTGCGAAAAAATCTGCCGAGAAATTCTCTGTCTGGGGTCAATTTTGCTGTTTTGGGTTTAGGAGACTCATCATATCAGAAGTATTCTACGAAAAATGCAGTTTTTCACGGATTTTGCAATATTTTTCAGATTTAATTTTGTTGCGAAAAGATTGTCTCGCCGACTTTTGCAACTTGGCGGGAATCCACTACAGGATCTTGGCCTAGCAGATGATCAACATGACCTCGGGCGAGTTGTGGAAGAGAAACAAAGCTAGTAGCAATGATGTGTTTGTATTTCTCTTTTTCAGTCCCGACGCTGTAGTTGATCCATGGCTCAAGCGATTATGGGACTTGCTTCTGCGGATATATCCTCTCCCAAATGGACTTGAAATCATCAGTGACACGATCCTACCAGAACCGCGCTATAAAATTGATTTTATTGACGAAGACGAAGAAGTTTATTCGGGTCAATTTTTGGAGAGAAAATAAGCGTTTTGCGACTAATGCTATATTATTTCAGATTATATTATTGGGTCTAATGTATGCAGAGCTCCACTTATCTCTAATGAACGCGTGACGTCTGCAGATCATTTTCAAGACGTTCGTCTTGTCAAGTTCAACGTAGAAGGTTTAGAATTAAGGCACGTGGTCTCTTACTTGGTATTGGAGTTTTGAAGTGTGCTTTTTTAGCTACAATCCAGGCGATGTTTTGATGGTTCAGCCGAGCAATCTTCCTCGTATGGTCAAAGAATTCATGGCTTTTCTAAAACTCGATCCCAATCAAAAGTTCTGCGTTTCTTCCGCAGATCCAGGTTAGAATAACTGCTCCTTGTCATCTTAAATAATTCGGTGTTTATCAGGTGTGGCTTTGCCCAAACTTCCTCGGCCTTGTACTGTACGATATCTCGTCGAAAACTATTTGGACATTTCGCGCGTTCCAAAACGATTCTTTTTTGAATTGCTCTCATTTTTCGCGGATTCAGAATTAGAGAAAGAAAAACTGAAGGAATTTTGTTCCTCGGAAGGCCAGGTGCCACAATTTTAGACCTTATGAAAAGCAATTTGATTCTAGTTTTTGCAGGAAGACCTGTATTCATATTGCTATCGTCCAAGACGAACTACTCTGGAGGTAGCATTATGTTTTATACGTGGTAGTTCTGCAACAGGAATTTTTCCAAAAGGTCATGCAAGACTTCCCTGGGGCTAGTCAGAACGTTCCATTTTCATATCTGTTTGATCTGATTGGGCCAATTCAAGCTAGAGCATTTTCAATTGCCTCGTCTCCTTCTGTTAGCGTTAATTGTTGCCCTACTCCCATCCTTATTTACAGAAGCTTATCTTTTAGGCTCATCCAGGAGAGATTCATCTTCTTGTTGCCGTTGTTGAATACAAGACGAAACTTCACAAGCCGCGCCAGGTTAGGACGATAGCGATACGGTATGTATTGTATGGGCGTGATCTAAGTGGTGATTATCTAAGGGCTTGTGTTCCACGTGGCTGGCAAGTCTTCAGCCTGAAAAAGGTAATGCACCAGTTCGTTTAGTTTGCTTGGTCAATCAATCATGAGTAAGCAGAAGCGGTGAGAGTTCCTCTATGGGTCAAAGGAGGAACTATAGCACTTCCCAGACACGATGACGAGATTCCGCTCGTCATGATAGGGCCAGGTTAGTTAGCAATGAAGTCTTTTTGTATTGCCGGCAGACGGGTGACTAGGTACTGGCTGTGCTCCTTTCAGATCATTTATTGCAGAACGTACTAACCAGGGTGTAAAGAGTAAGAAACCGTTGCACTACAATTTTATCGCGCATTTTCTAGTAGCCGACTCGCTAGATAATTTTCTCTTTTTTGGCTGTCGGTCAAAAGACAAGGACTTCTTTTTCGCTGACGAATGGCTACCTATGGTCAAGTCTCAGTCGCTGCAGTTGTACGCAGCTTTTTCCAGAGACCAGGTCAAACACACTGAGTGACGAGTTTTCGTATTCCATGTTAAAAAAACTAGGAGAATAAAGTCTATGTGCAAGATCGTCTTCTGGAGCAAGCTCCATTAGTGTGGACTATGATATCAGAGAAGCAAGCTTATTTGTACATAGCAGGGTACTTAAGTATTGCAGCTGGAGATTTGTCTTTTAGTATTTTATTTTGCAATCTAGGAACTCTAAGCAGATGCCGACAGATGTTCGCAATGCACTGAAAACCGTGTGCGCAAAGTGGGGTAATATGAGCGAAGAAGAGAGCGACGACTACCTGAAAAAACTAGAACAGAAGAAACGCTTTCATATGGAAACTTGGTCCTAATAAATAAATAAATTAATGCGCACATTACACTTAACGTACGGGACGTCGAGCGCACGGTTAACGCGCGCCGCAGCCAATCAGTTGATTCAGTTCTCGTTGTCATGGCGTCTCGATCACTTCTTCTTTCTCCGGACGACGATCGTAGCGAAGCGCAAGGGCCCACGGTCGACTCGGAAAATCCTGAAGAGCGCATAAAAGCGCGTCGACTTCGAATTCAAGCGCGATTGGAGGCCGAAAAGCGGTAAAGCGCGAAATTTCCTTCTGCGCACGTTTTCGCACCTCGACTACGAGGTCCCTTTTTTAGGGAAGCACGAGGAGACAAGCTCGCGAAGCAGAAGCCGTTAAGCGAATCGGATTCGAAGGCGAATCGAAAGTCTCGGCAACAGATCGAGAAGTCTCGTCAACGATTGGAAAAGTTGAAAGCCGATGGAACGGAACTTGTAACGAACGTGGGCGTAGCTGCCGATGCGAGAGAAATGACGCGACGGGACGAAGAGGATCGAGGCGAACAGGACAGGTATTTGAAATTAAATTAAATTTTAAGTTATTTCTATGGGCAATAGGAAGGAGAGGTTGGAGGCGGAAGCCAAGGCTAGTGAAGAGAGATTTGAAGAGGCGAGTGCTATTGATGTATGTATGCTTTAATTTTTTTATTAATAATTATTTTGTAGATTTCTAAACGCTGGGAGACGCTTCGACCTAAGGCAGGAGCTGAGGAACTTCACTCTGTACGTACCTGCTCGTTTTACATGAATCGATTTATTATTATTGATTTCTGTAGCTTCTTAAGAAGCAGAAAGCAGCGTGTGACGCCATGATTGACGAGAAAAACAAACTGATTAATGAACTGCAACAGGTATTGCAATAGGAAACGAATCAAATCACTTCTGAGCACTATATCGACGGTTTTCTAGATGTTGAAATTGAAGGACGATCATTACGTGAAGGATCTGAAGCAGCAAGCAGACGACGTTGATTTGACAATCGAACGAATGGAAGATCAAATCAAAACGCTGAGCAAAGCACACAGAGCCGAACTGCAGCAAGTAGAGGTAGATCAAGAGTAGCAAAGCAAAGCGTCCTGCCTTTTTCCTAGTACACATTTTCACATAGAAATCATACGAGATGGAACGCGGTGAACTGCTGGCTGGACAGGAGCAGAAGTGGGAGTCGTTGATGCAGCAGAGAAGAGACATGGACGTGAGAGACTTTAGGTTCCTTGACGTATATTATGGTATATATTCACCTCTGATCTAGAGAGAATCTCTCGAAGCAAAGCGGAGAAGAGTCGAAGAGAATGAACGAGCTCTTGAACATCTGCGCACGCAGTATGCGGAAGACTACAACAAGATCAAAATTAAAATGGAAAAAGACGTTGAAGTAACGTCGCGAAAGGTTCAATATTTAATTTGATTGAGATTTTGCTTGTGTAGACCCTTGAGCAAGAATTGCAGGCCATGAAAGCGACGTTTCAATTGAATTTGGAAAAACTGGATTACAATTTTCAAGTGCTAAAGAAGCGGGACGAAGAGAACACGATCACCAAGTCTCAGCAAAAAAGAAAGATAACTAGGCAAGATCAGAACACGTGATTACATGTATTGCAAAAAGACGGTGACGTCGCGTTTAATTTGCAGGCTTCAGGATAGTTTGAACCATTTGAAGACGAGAAACGAGAAAATGGAGAAGCAATTCAAAGAGGAGAACGCTTCGTTGACCGAAGACTATCGAAGGTTGTCAGACCAATTCAAGAAATTACAAGAGAAGTCAAAGTAAAAGCGAACGTCGTATCGTTTGTGGCATGACGTTGTACAATTGTCTAGGCACTTTCAGGCGACCGACTTGCGTCGCTACGTCGACATATGGGAAATGAACGAACAGAAAGCGATAGACCTACGAGAAAAAATTCTTGAAGCCGATCAAATCACACACGTGCAGCAACTCGGATTGCCATGGACACAACCTGAACCGTAGGCGAGAGAGAAAGAGTAGAAAGAGACAAGAAAAGAGCGCATTTCTATTCTAGTCTTGAGAGTCCATTGCAGCAATGGGCTAGCGCGGTGAAGGGAGATCCTGAGACTCCATCAGCTGTTCAAGTAGCAGCTGAAGCACTTCAATCAGGTAGAAATAGTTACCGACTTATTTTCTTTTGCAAATGTTTATTTTTTTTTCAGGTGTTGGCCCTTCTGAGGGAGCAGATGGAGGCGGTGACGTATTGTCGTCAACGGCGAGACGAAGCACTCTGCCTCTTCTGGAAAAGGGAGCACGCCCAATGCCCAATTGGGCGTTGAAGAAAGTTTTGGAATTGATTTGCGACGAATCGGTATTGCTGCGCGGCGACGTCTTTCTGGCGTTTTAGCCAAACGCATTGTAGGGCTTCATGGTAGAAGACAAGTTGGCTCGGCTGCTGGCTCCACTGGAACGCGACGAGCAGAGTCTCATGAAACTTGACTCCATATTTAAGGTACACGAGCCGGACGTACGGTAGTCTATTTTCTCAAGAGAACGTTGTTCTAGGCACTTGGCATTGAAACGGAGGCGGATGTTCACCTGCTAGCTAGCTACTTCCTAACCGATCCTTCTCCTCCTGACGGTGAAGGAACCGCTGACGAGAATCAGAGCCAGTTGGCAGTGACCACAGGTAACCAGAAGCTCTTATATTTGTCAAGGAGAGCGTGCTAGGTGTGGGGACCTTGATGATGATGTAATTTGCGTCAGAATTCGGGTCAAATGGCAGAGACGGTTGCCTGCCGTCATTTACCTGCTTTGGCTTATTGGAGAAACTGTGTTTCTGAGTCCTCTTAAATAAACACATCCAGAAAAGCTAGAATGTACTTGCGCGTTTAGTCAAGAGTCTTTTACAGATGATTTTGAGCTCATTCACCCTAACAACGTTGTCGAGACATTGAGGCGATTTGCTGAGGATTTCAGTGAAGGCCAGAGGTATGCACTTACTGTACCTGGGCATATGTGCAAGTCACAGGACATACTGTACCTCGTAGAGCTCAATCAAAAAAACAGGCTTCAAGATCAAAAACAATTGTTGTTAGTACGGATCAAATTAACAGAGAAATCAGGTAAATAGAAGAGTGGTACCGGTAATGGTATGTATTAATAACGTGGATGAATAGTCTTGATCCAGCCTATTGGGAGAAGATTGCTTGTGTCATTGCTTCAGACAAGGAACGAATGTGGGACGGACTGGTTGAGGGCTTGGAAAAGTATCACCAGGTGCTAGGCGAGCGGGCCACCTTGATTCATGAGACTGAATCACTACGGCAGCAAAACACTGAATTGAGAATGTTGCTCAATCAATATTTAATGTCGAGAATCAATCAAGAACTCGAAATTCCACCCACAAAAACGTTGACGGTTGATTTTGTGAGATCTCGTCCTGACTATGCTTAGGGGTACTGTATTATGTGAAGCAATAGATTTATCGAATCTTTACGGGAATTTACTTCCTAAGAGCCCGTATACGACTGCTCGATGTCTCTCGTTCCGCCGGTTTCTGGAGAAGCAGTTGGCAAAGGTGGGTAACTGCAGTCACAGAAAAAGCATTTACGTTTTGCTGTAGCTGCCGGAAATGTCTACGCTCGACTATTCGATCACAAACCGGCCGTTCAAGGCGAAGTGCACTACTTCGTGAGGGAATTCGAGGTAAGGGAGCGCGCACGAACCGCTGGAGCAGAAAACAAATGCGCATTGTTTTGTGTCGTAAGACCAAAAGAGGAAATCGCGATCTGGACAGATTGAAACAATCGGCCGATCGAATGCAGGAAGTTCAAGAGACGTACATGCCAGAATGTACAACGCTGTGCAAGGAATATCTTACGGCCATGCACCAGAAAGGTACACAATGGAGAGGGGGCGTGGCAAGGAAGAAATCGACATTTCGAAACTCTAGTGGCGGAAGTTTCATCGTACATGGAAGATGCGATGAAGGTGGAAGAAAAAGCAGAGGTAACGGTTAATTATTAAAATTAATAGATGATTATTTGATATGAATTTAATAAGGAAATGAGAGTGCAAAGGAGATTTAGACAGAAGACTGACTTTGACTCGGTCACGGAGGACGTCGACACGAAGCTCAACGAGGAGCGTCATCACATTGACTTGGAATTCGAACGGGCCATAATCAAATTTAAAAAAAATTTAGACGATAAAGATAAATAGAATTGCGCATGCGCAGTTAATTTCTGGAATTCTTTATGAATCTCGCTCTCGCCATAGCCTATTTTCCGCTCAGAATCCTATTCGACTTTTTTCGTTGGATTTTGCGATGCTTTAACTTCCAATCGAATCGCAATCTTTCAGGAAAGGTCGTTCTCGTTACGGGAGCGGCGAGCGGGATCGGTAGAGCGGTCTCCTGTCGTTTTGCGGCTCTCGGATGCATTCTAGTTCTATGGGATATCGACGGCAAACGATTGGACGACGTGCGAGCCGAAATCACTGGAGGAGGAGGAGGTCACGCCTACTCGTACATTTGTGACGTCAGCAGTCGAGATGACATCTATCGCGTGGCGAAGCGAGTAGAAACGGACGTCGGTCACGTGGACGTCTTGATCAATAACGCAGGCCTCGTTTCTGGTCAGTTTTTGATTGAATGTGCCGATGAGGAAATAGAAAAAGTAATGGGAGTCAATACGATGGCTCATTTCTGGGTAAGTCAGCACGCTGCAATTAAATTTAATACCGTAGGAGAAAATTTTAGACTTGTAAAGCGTTTCTGCCCGGCATGATCAAGAGAAATTTTGGTCACGTTGTGACTATATCGTCTGCAATGGGTTTCGCTGGAGCAGCACGACTGATTGACTATTGTTCCTCAAAATTCGCCGTCGTTGGCTTTTCTGAGTCCCTCCAATTTGAACTGAAACGACTCGGCTGTACAGATGTGGGCGTATCTCTCGTGTGCCCGTGGGTGCTGAGTGATAGCAAAATGTTTAGAGGAGCACGTTACAAGTATGTGTAATGAGATGCACGCGAATTTTCATAAGCGAAGTGTGCTGTGCCAGATTCGATTCGATTGTGTCTCCAACGACTGCCGACAGCGTGGCTCATCGTGTAGTGACTGCCGTTCAGAAAAAGGAATTTTACGTGATGGTTCCATGGTGGATTCATCTATTTGTATTAGTAAAAGGGTGAGCCAAAAAAGAAATTTAACTAATTCGTATACGGCATTGTCTTTTATAGGATGATTCCTCACGATAGCCTTACATACTTGCTAGAAGTTTCTGGCGCCGAAACTGCCATGGATACGTTCAAAGGCCATGAAGAATAAACATCCGGGTCACCTGCTACTATTAACGTGCTTCAATTTCTCTCATCCAGTATTTTCTGGTCTAACCACGGATCTTAGAGGAGATGGATAGGCAACGCGCGCACGTTGCAGTACATTGTGACGTTCAATCCGTGCCTGGGTTACGCCCCCTTGCCCACTTGTGACGTCGCTCAGAAAACACCCCATTCCTCCGAGCGCGAAGGCACTCCAGCCTTTGGAGCAGCTTGAGAAGGTTACTCAATGCCTAAGTAACGCTTCCGATAGCTGTTCCTAATAAGCGATGCTTTCCCGAAAGGGATATCGGCCCGTTTCTCCCCAGCACGCGATGAACCAGACTTTGTGCGATTTTTATGACGATTCTACACGTTTACAGAACCCCAAAGTCCATTCACATTGTAGACTATACACGTGAAAGTGCAACTGTCGTACCCAAGATCATCTGCAATCTCTAATAGTCAAAATCGCGACGATTTTGTGACGTGCTGAAAGTGAGCGTGCTAAAAAATCGTCGCGATTTTGACTATTGGAGATTGCAGATGATCTTGGGTACGACAGTTGCACTTTCACGTGTATAGCCTACAATGTGAATGGACTTTGGGGTTCTGTAAACGTGTAGAATCGTCATGAAAATCGCACAAAGTCTGGTTCATCGCGTGCTCGGGAGAAACGGGCCGATATCCTTTTCGGGAAAGCATCGCTTATTAGGAACGGCTATCGGAAGCATTATTTAGGCATTGAGTGACCTTCTCAAGCTGCTCCAAAGGCTGGAGTGCCTTCGCGCTCGGAGGAATGGGGTGTTTTCTGAGCGACGTCACAAGTGGGCAAGGGGGCGTAACCCAGGCACGGATTGAACGTCACAATGTGCGCGCGTTGCCTATCCATCTCCTCTAAGATCCGTGGTCTAACCGATGAGTTATCAGAGAGTGAAACGGTCTAGAGAGAGCCCCTTGAGTTCTCCGAGCGCGCCCCGCTCAAAAATTCCACCGAAAGGGGACGATACGACGGACGGCGGCGGCGCGGAATCGCGCGCGATCGGCGTTCTGACTAGCGGCGGCGATTCTCAAGGCAAAAACAAACGAGCAAGAAGCAAACGCTAAAAGCAGTCGAACGTGATATAATTATAGGAATGAATGCGGCCGTTCGAGCGACCGTACGAATGGCAATATTCAAGGGATGCAAAGTGTTCGGAATTCGAGAAGTAGGTGTAACAACCTACTTCCTTGGAAAGCTGAAAATCCTTTTGAACGCTCTTTAGGGCTACAATGGCTTGATCAATGATTGGATTGATGAGTATGGCTGGAATGACGTATCAACTATAATGCAGAAAGTACACTTATTTACACTGAAAAAGCTCGTCGCTACGACGAGTCATATTTAGGGTGGGACTCAGTTGGGAACGGCTCGATGCATGGAATTTATGACGTGGGAGGGAAAGTTGAAAGCGGCGAAAAATTTAGTGAAGCGAGGAATCTGCAACTTGGTAGTTTTCATTTGCTTCCCAGACGTCTTTTTTAGTTTAATTAATTATTAAGGTTATTATTGGCGGCGATGGAAGTTTGACTGGTGCCAATATTTTTCATGAACAGTGGGGAAAACTAACGGAAGAATTGCGACAGAAAGGAATGGCGACGGCAAGCGAATTGGACAAAGTCAAGCGCCTCAACATAGTTGGAATGGTATGAAAAGAAAGTAATAGTATTTGTAGTCAATTAAAAACGTCATGTCCAGGTCGGATCTATTGATAATGATTTTTGCGGCACCGACATGACCATAGGAACGGATTCGGCTCTACACAGGCAAGAGCATCATGATTTTCTACGCGTTCATTGTGTGACCTTGAAAACGCTCTCAAGAATTCTTGAAGCAGTTGATTGCATCACGAGCACAGCGGCAAGGTAAGTCAACGGTAACCTAATGCAATGCAGTAGCATTTTTTTTCTATCAGTCATCAACGCTCGTTCATCCTTGAAGTAATGGGAAGACACTGCGGGTGAGAGACAAAAAAGACTCCAACTAAACGAGATTAACGATTGCGTTCTCTGCAGCTATCTTGCTTTGATGTCGGCGCTGGCGTGTCTCGCTGACTGGGTCTTTGTGCCGGAGGATCCCCCCGGCGAGGGATGGCAAACGAAGATGTGCGATGAATTGCAAAAGGTCAGAAAAGCGATCGTCACGAATTTTCAGCTATGACTAGCGGGTGCAAAGGTTCGAGATGCGGGTCGTCGATACAGTATTATAATTATCGCGGAAGGAGCCGTCGATAAGGAAGGAAGGCCAATCAAATCGGCCGACGTAAAGGAAGTAAGATAAGAGATGCTGTTCTATTTTGTCCATTGAACTCTTTACCCAGGTCCTAGTGAGTCGTCTTCAGCATGATACTCGCATCACGTCTCTGGGACACGTTCAGCGCGGTGGAACGCCGTCCGCTTATGATAGAATCTTGGTTGGTAGTATTTTTTCCGAGGTCATCTTGCGTTTTTTTTCTTTGAACAGGGATGTCGTTGGGGTGCCGCTGCTGTTCTTGCTTTGCTTGAT